>NT_176483.1:766713-781225 GCF_000188095.3 Bombus impatiens
GAAGAGGAAGGGCGACAAGAAGGGGACGGGGGTGGAAAGGGGCTGAAATGGCATGGTTAGGATAGGACGAGGGGCCTACGGGGCGCGGTATGAGACGGCGGGCCACGTTAGGTACCGTTTCGGCAGGGTTGCGTGAGAGCCGACGAGGCCTCTGCGTGCGTCGCTCCGACGCGAGGTGGTTGAACCCCCGCAAAAAGCTGGAAGCTCAAAGCTGCTCGGTGGTGCGGCCGACGATGGTAGTAGGACGGTAGCGGGAAGAAGAGAGGTTGGAAAGGCCGAGGGTGGAGTCGGAGACGAAGGAGAAGAGGGAAGAGGAAGGCCGTCGACTTTCTGTCTTTCTTCGTCCGCGTTTCTTTCTTTCTCTTTCCTGTCCTCCCTGTTTCTCTGTCCTCTGTTCCTCTTTCTACGTTCTATTTCCGTCCTTTTCTCGTTCTCTGTCTCGCTCTCACTTCCCCGGCGGTAGTGCTGGGTCATAGAAGTGGCTAGGATCTAACCTCATGGGACGGAGGATGAGGGTTTTGTGCGGTGCTTTCTACGCACACACACACTCGCCAACGCACGCACGCACACCATACCACCGGGTATACACACGTATGCAGTAGTGTAACAAGATCGCAAATTTTTGGGCGGTCTTCGCTTCGCGTCCGACTGATCAAGGTGAGCTTTCTCGCAAAAGAAAGCTAAGAATATGTGTCAAAGTTTGAAGTTAAAGCGTTCTCGGTATCTGACTATCTGTATCTCGCATCAGCGTCCGTACGTTTCATTTTGTTTTCAACAATTACATCTACCTGGCTCCGCCGACAACGCGATAACGATCGATCCACAGGAGTTACATCAAAAACATTTACAATTCTTCTCTCGATGTAGCGTCAATTTCCGAATAGAATGGTTACATAATCCCGGTTCACCGTCCAAACGCACGGCACCAAACAATCGTTAGAGCGAACCAGTGTTGAAAATGAAGATACATACACCGACCGGTCAAAACTGTCCCTGGTTACGTCACTGCACGCAAGAGACACGGACGACCATTGTTCGAGTGTGTACGTGTAGATCTATACACAAGGGAAAGCTATGCTTTTCACCCGTTCCTTTTACCTCGGTGTCCTTACGAAAAGGACATCTTTATCTCAGTCGATAGGGGCGAAGCCCTCTGTTCCAGAGTGAAGAACGAGCACCAGCGAAAGAGTAAGAAGAAGAACGAAGGGGAAAAAAGGGGAAAAAGAATTACGAGCGAGGGTAAAGGGGAAGTCGGCGAACCCGGTTCGTCGTTCTCATTATCGTCTCGGCTTCGATTGTTCCGGCTCGGCGGGTACAGGTGCAACCAGGTACACGCTCTATTCCGCTTCCGTTCGATTCCTCGAGATCTACAGCGAGAAAGAAGGTATACACACAGGCACACACCCTTCGTGTTCGTGGACACACGTATACGTATACAAGTATATATATTGTTATCCATCTACGGGTCTCTGTTCGTCGAGGAAAGAACGAGGAGAAGGAAAAAGAGCCCGCCAAGGTATGTCGGTCGATCTTTGATTATGTCCGACAGAGAATCCGTGATATTAAAGACAATTATGGTCTCTACAGGGGTAATCTATATTTCTCTCTCAGCCGTCCGCGCGACCGCCCTTCCCACCTTCACCTTCTTCGGCCTCATCCAGTTCTTTTGTAACCTGCAGAAGCGCACAGGCAGACCGCCAACGCGGTTCACTCGAAACAACGACCGGCCAATGCTGCTAGCCCCTTTCCACGACTCTTTAACTACCTCGCATTCAGCACACTAACTCGCCCGCGATGCTATATTAGCATCGTACTGGCATAACGTATGAAAAGGTGATCGTTGTACTGGTAACGACACGTGACGGTTTTTTTAGAACGAGGCCACTACAAGTTCTCTACTCCTCCGTAGCCGAGCCAAGGCAGTTTCACGCAGCCACATTCACGGCATCTATAATGCGCGAGGAGTTACTTCGTGCTTCCACTTGCTTGGGAAATTATTGAAACGTTCGATATGCACACGGATGGTAAAGAGATGGACGAAAGGAATCTATCGAAGTAGTTGGCGTTTTTAATAGAATTACACGACCTTCTTCTACGAGTAAGCGTCGTGTAACAGAGTCCGGGAAGGGTTGGCGCGTTCCTTTTAAAATCAACTATACCGAGCATTCAACGGAAAGGACAGTCTGCTAGCGAACCGCTTGAAGATCAAAATTATGCATAGCACGGCCGTAGACAGTCTACACCCACGTTTAGGTCGCTACGTTTCCATCTGCCACTTCAAGGTTGAAAGTTCTTCCGCGTGTGAATAAATGAACAACGTTCTGGACACGATGTTACCGAAACGACACCGCCTATGCCTTTCGTATTTATAAATTTAAAGTGCGCCGCATACATACGTACACATGTGTATATAGCCGACGTTGCTAGACGTTGACCCATAGTTCTGAGGTAAAAAATTTCGCGGGCAAAACTGCGTTACGAATGTATAACCCAATTTTCGGGACATACTTCAAAAAAAAAGATGTTTCCGCTGTTTCGAAGCAACGGGAGCCGTGCCAAGTCTGAATAAGTGAAATACTGTCGAGGCGCGATCGCACGCCTAACGTTACCGGACACGCGGCATTCTCGAAACCTGCAGCGTATTTAATACACAAAACGCGATCAATTTTTAAGTCACTGCGAGGAAAGCAGCTCGTAAGAGGGGACCGTGGGACCAGAAAGAAAAGCATGCTCAACGAGTACACGTATACATACAGTTCCGTGCAAAAGTTTTAGATCATTCGTCGGAAGAAAACGTTTTGTCATTTTCTAATCGATTTCCTGAATATATCAAAATGTACGTATAAAATTTATTCGATGTCTTTACGAATATTTAACGCTATTTTGACTCTTAGTTGCTGTTGTTACTGTGTACAGTGGTTGTAGGAAATATTTGCATATTATTGTATTTATTAGCATTTACATTTCACTTAATTAGATCCATGTGTATTAAATTTCGTACCATTTAATTGCACTTTCGTACGACTACAAAAACTTGCTGCTATGAAAAAGAAACGTGGAATCTGACGAAAGAGTACTTGGAAAATAAGCAGTCCTCTGTCGTTGATCGTATAAAACGTCATCTTGATAAATTGTTTTTAGACCAATAAAGCGAAACAAGTATAATGCGTATTATCGTAAGAAATGCGATATCGATATCGAAGAAGAAATGCTAAAAAATCGACAAATAAGTAGCAAAACGGAAAGCGTGTCTAACAAGTCATTTCCATGTTACAGTATGTGAGAATATTTCCCAAAGATACGTTTGATTAGCATTACGAGGTCCAGTAATACCCGATGGTCTAAGATTTTTGCACAGTACTGTATGTACGTATGTACGCGCGCGTATCTCGTTCCTTGGTCACAGCAGAAGGAAACTTCCGCCTACCGTTTCGTCGTTGGAGGTTCTCCCACACGTGAATAAGTCAACAGCATGGATACACAACTGCGTGTCCAGCGCATTGCTGTATACGCAGAGACGAGGGGAGGAGGGTATAGATAGTCCGTTGTACGTGTATATATATCAGTGTTGGCGAGAGAGAGAGAGAGAGAGAGAGAGAGAGAGAGAGAAAGAGCCAACTGAGGCCGAGTCTAGGCTCATTAATAATGGAGACAATTCTATTACAATGCGAAAAAGGGGAGAAGGGGTGGTTGCAAGCGGCGCACGCTACTCTCCGATGTCGTCTAGCGTGTGCGTGGCTGCGTGAATATCTAAATACGTGTGCGAACGTGAGCAGCCGGAACCATCGTAGACAGAGAACTGAATCGTTTCAGCAAATATTGAAGGACTGCACGAAGAAATTGTACTACATACGATAAAAATAGGTTTCAGAATGACGATACGGGACTGGTAACTATAAATTAGGATTCATTTTTAATATTCCTCTGATTCTGAATTCACGACTGGTATCCTCGACTGGTATCGATGGCCATGATAAAGTTTGAATTAGGTTTGGGCATGGTTACTTAATTTTAATCCCTTCGGAATCGAATTCTTTTTACCCTCTGAGAAATATCGGTACTCGTCTATTATATATAATGGAACACATTTTCTGGAACGAACACTCGCTGCAAAACGTATTTGCGCACCATTGTATTTATTATATCGTTTACGTACTAAATAATTAGGTTCAAGTACATTAAATTTCGTGTTATTTAATAATATTCTATGTACAGAAGAAACGTAGTTTCTAAACGGGCGAATCCCTTTACAAAACGATTTTACAAAATTGCTTCATAGTGTTAGTAGGATATGAGCAATTTTTGAAAGTATATATACTCGTAATTAAGATATCTCAGTAAACGTTTCCTGGATTCTCTCGCTATACAAATAACGATACGTAAAACAGCCATAAAATTAAATTATCCGTGACTAAAATCGTTATAAATATTTGAATAACTGAATCCGCATATCCGAAAACTGAAATCGTAGTAATGGAGTGACACAGCGCTTATATGACGATTTAATTGCGAGTGGAGAATACAGAAGCGTTCGTTTGAGTGACACGTGTAAAAGTACAGATGACGTTTTCAACGTGCCATAGCGAAACGCTATGAAGAATTATCGGTAAGAACTAATTTAATATATCGTATTTCGTCGCAGAAAGAGTTTATCGTGAACATTTTAAACCGCGTATTATCTTATTAAAATTAATCACCCGCTGCTAACATTTCCAATGTCTAAACTGGCAAGTTTCTCACGCATCCATTCGTGACTACGCGTTCTCAATCGCGAATTTCACAAAACGAGCGTGCACAGGCGAAAAAAAACCGCGCAATTATGAAGATGGGAAGGGAATCGATTGGGAGTGAATCGGCAAGTAGAAAGAAGAGCTATGCGTACGATACGCAATCACGGGTGTATACCTATTTACAAGAGCCTCACGGGGTTACAGGAGGTTAGAACATGGGCCGGTCAAGACGAGATAATTGCGTAATGCCTCCAATTTGAAGAAACATTTTTATACCTGTGAACGGCAACGATACGAGCCTGTGTAAGTACACGGATAGCCCCGGCACATACCTATATATAACTCGTGCGGGAGCTATCATCTTCTACGTAAAGCAGCGTAAGCACTTGTACGCGCCACGTTCATAAGATAATTGCGTAATCTACTCGTGCGCCACAATCAACCCCCGTGGACGCCTCTTTCCCTCCTCTTCTACTCTTCTCTTCTTCTCCTGTCAGCATATGTATACATCGCCCGCGAATATACTTACACATCGACCAGTCGCATAGAAATACACGCAGGATCACGTAACACGGAGTAGAAAGCAGAACTTGCCATCTTCATCGTACAAGCGGGCAGCGATTGTGCATTCTACGGCTGGCTAGGGGTTTAAGAATACCATGTCCCTAAAACGAACCGGGATATTTACGGGAACTGCGAGAACAATTTACCCGTAGCGAATTGTTCTACCCGATACCCTCTTCTCGATAGAGACATTACGATTCCCGTTGGAAATGAAAGATGCATCCTTTCGAATGTACGTATATTCTAATTAACGTAGTATTTAGTTAAGATACCAGATATTAGACGGCTACATCTATTTTTATAATATCTTTCGAAGCTTTTATCTTTGAAATGTTTCTGGTGTTATTTGTTTACAAAGAGTCGTGGATAGCAGAAATCAAGATATATGATTTGAAAAAGTATATGATTCGATTTAAAAAAAGCAAAAAGATGGAAATTTGTTAGAAGATTGAGATTAAATAATATAAAATTGTGATTCCTTTATTTAAAATTCCTATTTTCTTTGGCATTAAACTTCATTTAAATATCACACTACATAAATGCATAATATACGTAATTTAAGAGTTTTGATTTTTTAGTTCATTTGTAAGTTTGAAAGAAATTATTACGAACATTTTGTTTGAAATCTAGATTTCCTTATATATATATCTGTTTAATGCTCGAATCTTCGCGATGTTTTCCAAGGTATAATTACCCACTCCAAAGAATATTGAATAATGTGCAAAATCACAGAATATAATAAAATTGCTTAAAAATCATCTTTTCGAAAGAATGACAAGCGTATTTGAACTAATCCTTTGTCATAAACGAAACTAAGTAACAATTATGAGAAAATTAGAACTGATAGAAAAATTTGTCCAAAAATTGTTGCAGGATCCATAAAATCTATGTACATTAGAAAACCACATTTATACTCGCGTTATTCTTGATTTACCACCATCTTCATCGACGCCCCGATACGAGAAATACGTTCCGTGAAATAATCATGGAAAATTGATTACCATTTTCTAATGGAAACTTAAGGATCGGCGTAGAGAAGAATCGGCGGATCATTCAGCACGTTTCGAGGCCATCGAATAAAGAACTGCATGTTGCACGTCGGCGAGAACTGCATGAAGAAATCGATTGGCTGCGCTCCTCGTGATCGGCCGATCCGCTCAAGTGCGTTCGAGTGTTTCGACACGCGTATCTCGTGCGTTTCTCGTAGCACAGGTCTTGCTTGTCGAATCACGAGAAACTGAAAAAAATGCAAAGAAGATCCCCTGCACGGCCCGATAAATCGTCTTACATATTTATTCACCTCTTTCTAGCGAGGGGCCCGGATGAAATCACGTTCGTAAGCGTTCGATGAAACGCATGAGATCGAAAAGAAAAGATCGAAAGCCTCGGCCGTAAGGTGGTAACGTGTATCAGTGTAATGGTATGAGTGTAATGGTATCAGTACCTTCTCGTTGATGGACGAGCCGTCGAGTAACGCTTTTATTATTCAACAAGAGAGTAAAGCGATAATGCAGGGTACTAAGCAGCTGGCCAAGAGAAACGCGTTTTCAAGAAACGCAATATCCGCGAATTTTCATGAGAATAAGCTTAAGAGAAGAAACGCTGCAGGATGTTAAACCGTATCAGTCTGAAACTCGAAAAGATTCAAGAGTGCACACAGTTACGTTTAATGATAGAATAATAAACCTTTTAGAATTGAAGCAAAAACCTTATACTCGAGACGCTTCCTCTTATTATTCGTTCATTCGATTCTTCTCTAAGGGAATTAATATTAGCCCGCGAATAAGCGTGCAACCTAATCAGCTAATAGAATTCATCCAAACACGAGGATCATAAGAATCTTCCAAAATCGATACCTCTAACCATGTTCGTTTCTCTAACTTGATCCAACGATATATCGTAAGCTGTACAATGTGTACAGTGTGTTACGACAAACACTTAAATCGATCAATCTAGCGAACCTCGACTTTTACATGCTAATAACCGATAATTAAAATCAACTGTTACTTGTTCACAGACTAAATTACCTCTCTATAGTCCCACGACTATCGATTTACAAATTAGAACTAATCATCTTTAGCGACACTATTTTCCGTCCCTTCGATCAACAACATCAACCCCTACGGTTCGAACCTGCAATTTACTTCCACCCTGTTACAAAGTCCGTGGAGCCTGGAAAATTCTCGAGTGCACGAGGAACTCGCTCGATGTCTTACGTCTTACATTTAAGATAGGGAATCGTCGAAGACTGGGAGGCTGATGACGCCAGTCGGACCCGGACCTAGGTGGCGTAACGGAAGGGAAGTGGAAGTCTGTGGAAGGAGGCGCGCACAGACGGTGGTATCGACCGCTCCGGACCTGCCCCACGCCGCTCTCTAACGCCGCCACATCGCCACCCGCCGCCATCCGCCGTGCTGCCCCACTACCACACTGCACCGTCTTGCCTTCCGTTCGCGCGTCTACGTGCACGCACAACCGTACCTACACTTTCTACGTTATAAGTTATGAGTTCTACACACATCAGTGTGCGTCTGCGGGACATGTTAAATCGTTTCACAAATTCTGTCTTTTCTTTTTCGTTCTATATTTCTAATGGAGCATTGCTTCTTATTTGTCAAGACTACGTTGTTTTTTAGTCAAATAGTCTTTTACTCGATATTTAGTCTTTACCCATCGAACGACAGCTTCGGTTTTTAATTCTGAATTGGAACCGTTGAGTTATCGGTAACAATGGGTTCAATAGATTGGGTTATGTTCATCGATAATAGATCGAGGGTGTATTAAAAACATTATTCATCCTGTAAAATATGAAATACAAGAAGATCAAGTAACTTGTTCTACGCGTAACTGAAATTCTTGTGAACATTTACGATCCAGAGATACTAGTCGATATTATCCGTAAAAAGATTTTAGGGTATAGGAATAAAATGTTTGTTTTTAAATCAGGGTGATTAAAAGCAGAATAGAATACATTGTTGCGTCAAATCATAATGTTTGTGTGCAGTTTCATGTCCTTTAAAAAAAGAGCGCAAAGTTTATGAAAAATGATCTAATATATACCACTATGATCTAATGATCTAATATACCACAAGTAGGAAGAGCATCTAATGGATAGACGATTTTGTATTCTGTATTTTGTATGTGAATGTCAGGATGACAAGTACGAAGCTTGCATTTTTAGATTTTTCTACCATCTACAAATCTAATAATTATTCTACCTATCTGGTAATCTACGTTACCAGAAAATGATACTAAAATCGAGACCTTCAAGAAATCACCAGATTTTTAAAAAGAACGATTTATCTTCTCGATCCGTTCATTTGCAACAGACAGAATACGTAAAAATACGTAAATTTAAATCACAGGAAATCAATAATTACGCAGAAAATAATTCTTTTCAATGAGATATTTCTTCCTCCTAAATCACTGTCCACGGTTTTAATCGCGTAATCGTAATACGCGGGAACGTTGCAGGCGTGAGTGTATCTTCAAGAGTGCGCACGAAGCACGCACACGTCCGCGGAAATGCAAACACCTATACGCGAGCATAAGTTTTGCCTCTTCAACGTGCACACAGGTGCGTAGCTTTATATAACGCACGCGAACGCGTGCACGCGGTTTACGCGACGACTAGCGGCGCATTCATATGTGTTCGAGTATCTATGCACGCACTATTACGTATCGCGGGTATTCATCATGCAAAAGTATCGACGTGTACTCTTGATATCGACCAATCCGGAATTATCAGACCGAAACGTATCGCGGCAGTCACGATTCTTGCGACAGGTTTTTATCCAATGGAATTACGACAGTTTATTCTTCCTCGCGAAGGAAGAAGAAACTTCGTTAATGCGTCACGAACCACGCACATACATGGAATAACGTCCTCTCGTTCGACGCATATTTCACGATCGTTAGCAAATATCTGGCCTATTTGTGGCTCTTGCTCCTGACGCTATCATAGAGAATTAGCAAAGCGGCACGCGATTAAACATCAACGCCATTTGCAACGACACACGCGGCCTACACACACAGAACTCGTTACACGTTCGAAAAGTAAATGATATCGTAGATAATAGTTGCGCGTAAACTTCATTTAAATATTGACATCGTTAGGAACAATGGGAATTGTACGCGAGGTCGCGTTAAACAATTCGGTCGGCGTAAATAACAAGGTGCGTGGCAGTTACACGCGAATTTCAATTGACTAATGACACCCCGGTAGCCATCGATGAATGCGGTCTGCTTCAGACCATTGTACATTGCCGGTGCAACAATTCGTAATAATTGCGCTTTATTGAAACCTTTCTCTCTCTCTCTCTCCCTCTCTCTCTCTCTCTCTCTCTCTCTCATCCCCTTTTCCTTGTCAGCCCTCTCTCAGCTTGGAATTTAAAGGGAACAAAGTGCCTTTGACGACAAAATGCTCAACATTGAGTTCGGTTATTGTGAAAAGAGGGATAATTGAATCGCGAGCGAGAAGAGGCAGAGAGTTAAAGGCCAGATAAATCTCTCCCTTTAAGATTGCGGTTAAATGAGTATTCTCCTCCGTTGCATCGAGCTCTAGCTTTACAACGCAGTCTCTCCGTGGTCTAGACACACTTTCTGTATTATGTAAGATAATCAGTACCACGCTAATTGCGGGGTAAACGTTACAGCCACCGTTACGCGTTTAACTGCACGGTTACACGAGTACAGAACAAATACATATAATGGCTATTGCAGCCTGTTCATCCATTTTATCCCATATACAGACACGTCATATCATATTGCCTTGTTGAGTTCCGCGGGTTAGTACCTATCTACTCAGCTTCGAAGCGCATCGCAAAACAGAGTCCCACCACTTTGAATTATTATTTAGCATAAATTCAAAAGGACAGACGATCTGCAAAGGCAAAGCGTAATTGTTAACTTATTATGCATGTAACCGTATTAAAAGGGACGGAGGAGATTTGGGTCAACGGTTGGTCGCGTTAAGTTGCCAACTTGCAACGGAGGTTGAAAAAATAAAACGAAAAGATTAATTACGGCCGATAACAAAATCACCACTGCCACTAAAACAGACGTCCGACAAATGTATCGCATAAAGAGGTGCAAAGAGACTTGCGAACTATTTGCGCGGCAGCCTTCCGTTTTTCACCCGGGGCGCCGTCAAACGAGCTACTTCATCCTCGCGATAGCTTATTGCGCGTTGTCAAACTTTTCCCGCGGTTTCGCGCGGCGCGCTGTAATCCACCAGCGAGCGTAAAACACAGAAGCAAAGTGAGAGAAAGAAAAAAAAAGGGGGGGAGGCAGAAAAGAAGCGAAGGAAAAAGGAAAATAGGACAAGGTCGATCCGCAAGAGGCACGAACGCGACCGAATAATTTCCTTCAAACAGAAACATTCAACCCTCCCACCCAGCACCACATCCGACGGTTGGTAATATAAAAGCGTTACGATGAAGTGGTAGCCATTATTTCAGGCGACGGTCGTCAAATCTCGGAGAGTGTGCTCGTAGGAGGGCAGTTTCGGTTTTCCCTAGGCTTGCGCGTACGTAAGTTTAAAGGGAGCGAAATATCGGCGGCAACAAGGCAGTTAACGCTGCAGCGGCTGTCGTAAAGAGCGTGGGTGGTAAAGAGACGTAGTAAACGCGGAGAGAAGGGGGAGCGGTGGCACACGGGCAGGTAAATTCCCATCCCTCGATAGTCTGTCGTTAAACAGAACCCCCGCGATACGGGGCCAGGGTTGTGACGCAGTCTCTCCCCAGTCTAGACGCACGCTCTCTCTCTTTCTCTCTTTGGCTCTCTATCAGTCCACCGCTCACCGACACGCATCCATAGTCATTCCGCCTCACTCACACGGCCAAAGATTTACTGCCCTATCCCGTTCCTCCCCCGTCTGCCCCCGAGCACCCTCTCCTTTCGCCGTTAATGCCGCGCCACGTACTCTCGAACACGTACACGCGCATAAAGATACGGGCCGTAAACCCCAACAAGCGCGAAGACGTGCGTTTTGCTGTGTGCGCGGCCGACTCACCGACACCAAGAAAACGATTACTACCAACGACTGGCGCGGCTGCCGCCACCGCACCGCTGGGATAGCTTCTACGAGCATAATGAAAAGCAGATTAAAAACTTTCGTCGGGGACGGCCAAGAACGACGCGAGATGATTGGGGGATGAGAGCTTCCGGGCTTTCGGTCTCTGGTTTTGTGCTACTACTACTACTTGCTCCTTCTTCTTCTTCTTCCTCTTCTTCTTCTTCTTCTTCTTCTTCTGCTTCTGCTTCTTCTGCCTCTTCCTCTTCCTGTTCTTTCTCTTCTACTTCTTCTTCTCCAGCGCCGACTCGCGACCGCGATACCAGCCAAGAGTTATTGAGTTGGGCTAGGTCAGGTTTATGATGTACTACGGCCGAATACGAGTATACCCAAGCCAACCCGTGCCCGGCTACGGATTTACCTTCGACCGGGTGTAATCGTTGTAACGCCTCGCGATTCTTCTCGTCCCGCCGTAAATTACGCGATACACGTGTTCATGAAAATTGAATGAGACGATGCTACGTTTCAGTGGAATTTTAATATCTCTTTCCGGAAGTTATGTGTTTCGTGGTAAATGGTCTCCGCGTGGTTCGTGTCTATTGTTTTCGATGCTTGATGTTCGATGTCTATTGTTTCGGAAGAAAGGTTTATTCGAAATTTGTTTCGACGCTTATGACTGTCTATTACTCTTTCGTTTATTAATTATATAAATAAAATGATACAACGATGTTTCAAGTTTGAATATTTTAAGAAAATTGAAATTTTCTTTACGTTTGAGAATTCGTATCTGGTTTGTGGCAATTTGCTTCCACGATATTATTGATCTTACGTGTATATTCTATATTTTATTACGTTAAGTGAGAATGTAAAAGGAAGCGCAGCGGTATAAAATCATTTAGTCTTCAATCTCTTACACATACGTTAATTTTCTTTCGTTTTTTTATATCGTTTAGTGAAAAGAAAGATAAACATGTAAAATTATTTCAACAATAATATCTTTCCTCGCGTCGTATTCATTTTTTCTCGCTGCAATATATCGTGGACTTTCGAAATAAAAATTACAGTGATTCAATTATAGAATAAAAGACATCGACCTGGAAAAGAATAAGTGGCACTCGTTACTTATTAAATTAAAATTGGGAGTGTTTACAAGTCGTTGAAACGTTATGCAAAGAAGCCATCCCATCTAATGCACGTAATGGATGAGCGGCGGCTTACGAAAGAAGATAAACCGTCAAGCACGAGTCGATGCAAATGCAAAAGAAAAGGGAAAAAAGCAGCGTGGCGAGAGTGATTTTTTATTGTCAACTTCGATGCTAGTCTGCTTACGTCCACCTGGAAGTGGTTCCTGCCGCGTCGGCCCGGCATACACAGTAGCTATGGGCTTTATTAAAACGGTATATCGGCTGTTTTATCTTATACCTACAGCCTTGTATTTAAGGTTTTGAAATTCAAATGAAGCGGCCCGGTGCCTGCCATCCGCTATTGATATGCGAAATATCGCGAGTCTACCAGGCCTGCCTGGTCTCCTATGAACGATGCTATAAAATCACAAAAGAATATACTCGCTACATAGAGAAACAGTTGATTGCGCGCACGGGCAAAGACCATTCCAAAGATTTTCATGATAAACCCTTCGTAAATTAATTACCTAAAATGCACGAATAATTTAATACTTAACGTTATTCGTTGGATTTCCTTTTAATCGTGTTTTTTAGTAAGCATACGTTTAAAAAAAAAATTTGTTACTTTGATATGGCGCATCATAAATGAGTTTCACCCTGATTGTTCATTTATTTATTCCTTATTCTTCTCCGTTAATTTATTATTGTATACTTATACATAATACAGAGATATTAGCCTAGAATATGTTTAATTTTTAAGTTGCAGATAAATAACATACCTAGTATCTAATATCGTTCGATTATTCATTAAAATGTGAAATATATCTGTATATTGTATCATAATTCGACCAAAAGTTATTCGAAATAACGAGTTTGGAGGTAACCGTATTATTTTAGCGTATGTGTGGAACAGCAGAGATTACGAGACAGAATTTCATTCTTTCCCATTTTGCCGCTCGTGAAAGGTTTGGGGTTAGAAAAAAGGGCTGACGTAAGCTAACAGAAACGTTGCCCCAAGACAATTTCCTTGCTACGCATAGTATCCTTTCCGGTTGGTAGACATAACAACGAAAATACCAACGAGATCCAGCGAATTTCGCACGATCCGTCTCGCCTGGTAATCCAAACAAACTCACACTTGTACACGGACAAAAGGTATCCGTTGCCTTCGATTGATCGGGATACTTTCATCGAGGGATATCTTTCGGACACGTAGCCGCCTAACATCCAGGCAGACCGAATTTTCCTCCGTACGTGTGCCCCGGAATGACGCACGTGTACCATCGTGCACACGTACGCGGCACATGCATCAGCCACTCTCGCACACATGTTCGCGCGGACCTTGCAAGAACGGAAAATCGAGAGAGGAAGAGAGCAGAGGGTAGAAGGAACGAGGGGAGAACAAGAGACAGGAGGGAGCGAGAGAGAGAAAGAGAAAAGCAACACGCAGACACTCGCGAAATTACGACCTTCGCTTACGTCTGGATACATCGCTCGAGTGAACGAGCTAGCGCCAGCGGACGACCAGGGTTTATAGGGTTGCCAGAGGCATGATGAGGGGTAAGGGGAAAGGGCGGACAAGTGGCAAGAGGAAGATGGTGAAAGAGGACGAGCGTGCAAGAGAAACGCAGATAGGAAGGGAAAGAGGAAAGAAGGGGATGGGATTGGTTGGCAAATGGTAGGATGGGTTAGAGTAGGATGGTGGTTACGGGGACGCACACACCGGCGTGGTTTTACTGTTTCGGAAGTCTAGCCGCCCCCAGGCTATCCACCCCCTTTCCGGCAGTGCCGGGGTCCTACCATCCACCCGACGACCACCCTTCATCCTCCCATGGGGGTGGACCACCCGCTTATACGACCTTCCACCCCCTTTGGCCAGACTAGCACACACCGAAGTCGTAAACCTGCACCCTGCTCTCTGCCTACCTTCTCTGTTTGTCTCGTTCGCTTCCTACCTCCCTCCAACTCTTACTTTTGCACTTGCTCTTGCTCTTGCTCTTGCTCTCTGTCCCTCGATTCTCGTTCCACCCTCTCTCACGCTCTTGTCCGACCAGCCTGCTTCCACCGCTATCTAACCCCCC
>NT_176483.1:781881-788307 GCF_000188095.3 Bombus impatiens
CGGATACCTCGAATGCACCAGCTCTTTCTCATCGTCTGTCTGACACGCACGCACGCCATCGCTACCGTGCTCGATGGATATAGACACGTATTACACACGCGTCTATCGCACAGGTGTGCGCCACCGTACGAACGTGTCCCTGTCCCGCTCCACGTACGTATATACCATCTCTCGTAAGAGGTATAGGGGAAGGACGTAATTCCATCGACACCGCCGGTGGTATCGCGCGCCAACCGACCAACCCCTTTCTCTTTCCGCCGTTTTCAGCCCCGTGAGCGGTCGGATTACGAATTCGTTTCGACGAAATTGTTCGAGTCCATGTCCAGAATTATCAGGCCGCCAACGGTTAAACGGCAATCTTCTCACTTCCTGGCTACGTCCCTTTGCATCTAGGGACGTGCACTGTCTGCTTTATCGCACGGCCAGCGAACTTTCGATATCGCGAACGATATACTTGCTAAGCTTATCAATGTCGGACAAAAGTATTTATCAACGATTTGCTTTTCTTTGCCTGAGAAACGAGCGAACTTACGACGAAAGACACCGCATCGATATCGAAGAACAGAAATCCCATAATTAGCGATTACGACTTTCCCAGAAGAAAGATTGACAAAGAAATTACATTAATTTTTAAACCAATCCTCGAAAAACGTTTCGGCGAAAAATGTTCAAATGTCTTTGTACTCAGCGAGCTTGCAAGAACTTATCCAATTAATCGCGTTATATAATAGGCGTACTTTTTTCGTAAGTAAAGCCTCGAATTTTTCAGTATCGTAATCTTGAGCTTCGCCAGACACGAAAGTACAACTTATAACCTTTTCGCGCTGCAGACGTAGTCAGGGAATGCAACAATAACTGAAATTCAGTTCGCGCCGACATAGCTAAGTTTATAGGGGATTTTAGATGTGTTTTCATGGAATTAATACAGAGTTTAGTTTTGCGACCATAAACTAGATCCAGACGGCAGTAAAGCGAGCGAAATGGCCGGGGACAGTGCTGTCTCGCCGTGGGCTATTAATGGATCACGAGACGCGGCTAACTATAAATTGATAAGAGAACCTGACCTGCTCCATTAAGACTAAAAACTTTCCTAGACTACTGCCGTTCTCTTTCCCTCTTCTTTTTTTCTTTCCCTCTTTTCTCTCTTTTGCCCTCACTTTTTAGTTTCATCGTGACACTCTAAGTTACGGTTGTAAAGTTGTTCGCTGACAGACGGGAAGATAGTAGCGTTTTAACGATCTTAAATAACGTTTAACCGACCAGTTTGCGGTATCCAATTTCGTTCTTTGAACGCTCTTTACACGAACACAATTTTTTTCTCTAACGAGCTTGAATAACGAAGTGTATAATTCATTAATCGATTATAATTATAAATTACAACCAACGAGAGAAGAATACGACGATGTTAAAGCAAAGACTGTTTCGATTTAACGTATAGTTATTCTTAACGCTTCGACTATCGCCGATCGTAGCTTGCGATTTGTACTAAAAGAATGAAAATATACGATTCAACGGAAATAATCTTTTATTCATATATTTTGCAAAAAGACCATTCAAATCCCTATGCTAGTCGAATTCGCCGTTATAGATTTATAAAATTTCTAAAATAAAATTGTAAATTGGTTATTTGACCAGTCTAATAGTTCCAGCATTAATGATTCAAAATGAAATTACCGAAACAAAAATTACATATCATATGACGATAATCTATTTACAATCGTAACATCGGTACATTTTCTCGCACTCGGTTATCACGGTTCCCATGAATTAACCGAACAAGTTTTCCATGGAAGATTCTGAACTAGTCGTTTCGACTACGCCGGTAGTCGTAATATTGAAAAAAGAGAAACTACGAATGGAAGAAAAAGAAATCGATACTCGATTATACCATCGACGTGTGTTTGGAGAAGCGTATCGCAGATATTATACGTCATTCGATGACAAAGCTGCAAACATCACAGACACGTAGATAAAATGTAGCGGAAAGTAAAATCTTGTTACGCTCAATTATCCCCCGGCCCCATGAATTATCCCAAAGACAATTCTTATTCATCGTTTCGCAACAAGTTAATTTATGTATAAAGTGCAGCGTTTGCCGTATACGCGATCCCGTCGCATAAATTCCAGCCAAGTATTTGGAGCATCTCCGGCGATGCGAATCCAGTGGATTCTGCGGGTCGAGTGGCGTCTCGTTAATACGAGCCCGGAAGATGATAAACGAGGCCAACTTATCAGCAGTCTACGGTCACGACCAAAAAGTTTTCACGGACCAAAGTGGTGGCGCCGTGAAAGTCGGAACGGAGAGAAGAGAGAGAGAGAGAGAAAAAGAGAGAGAGAGAGAGAGGCCGGGACAAACGGAAGTGGCAAAGGGAGAGAACGAGAGACGGTGGAAGCAAGAGCGGGTCGGTAAGTCGGTTTTCGACATTGACTAAACGAGACACGGAGACATGGCGTCCGAAGGAAGGATGGTAAGTACATCGACCACCACCCTCCCCCGTTCCACCATCCCCGTGCCAACCTATACCTTCTCTCTTCGTGCCCACGTCAACCCCCTTTTAACTTCCCCTCAATTTCTCCTCCCGTTCGCCAGGAGCTCTAGGCATGTAACACCCTCGGCTCCAGGCTCCTGCCCACATTCAAAGGGCACTGCCTCGCACTGGAAAGGAGCCCTTCTTCCTCTGATGCCACCCCTCGGACCCTACCACTCTCAGCCTGTTCCGCACTCGCGCTACTTCTAGACCCTTTCAACCGCCTCCGTCGTCCCTCTCTCGAACCCCATTGGCAATCATACTGCCATAGTATCTTCGCTGCAAAATGGCCACCTGACCTTCTGCCCTCTTAACGTCTATCTGATTTTTTTGAGGGCAAAAGGAAAGCAACAAACAAATCGGTCAGATTTATCTGTAACGATCGGCGCCAGTAATTCAAAGCGGCTTCGTGATTCGAGTCGGTTTTCTTCTTTCATGTTTTTGAAAATAGTATAGCTATTCGAGACTTTGCGTGGTTGCTGATAGTTTATGACTGAGAGATCTTAAACGGATTAAAAGTGACCAGGCGATGTAATAGTACCAATTCAGGGTCTTACGGCTATCCGTGGTGCAATTAAAATTCTATTATCGGTATACGATGCGTTATCATCCCGTGGGTACCTTTTAGCAGAGCGTATATAATTATCGGGAAAGGAAGAAATTTCGTTTTATTTGGGTTGTTTATCTTTTATTGAAAAGAGGGATGATCCTGCGGGGATAAGATCAAGGTCCCTTCAAAGCGATATATGGAGATCACGGATTCTAAATAAGATCGCGCCCTTGAACTCTCGTTGAATCAACGCGGGATTTACGCGCTCGTTCGCTCCTGAAAAAATTGATTTTCCCATTTGGCTCAACTTTCGCGGCGCGGATAACGCGTTGTAAAGTACGCGAAGACGATTTCTCTCGCGACCTCGATTCTCCTCGCGCCTCATCGTCGCCCTCGTCGTCGACTTTCCAGAGTGGATGGGGATGTCGCTGGCGTTACGTGCCGTGAAAAAGGAATTTGTGGCAGAATTTCGGATTTCTTGGCGCGACGAACGGTTGTCAGCGTATTTCGCCGATCTTTGCAAAAGTGTTAACGGTTTGGAAGGGCGAAAGGGGATGCGAAACGTATCGGGAACGCGGTTTCCAGAAAATATAGCACGGAATAAGTTTTACAAGGTACAAACAAATCCCAGCCACGTGTCAAAGAAAGAAAAAAACCAAATTTCTATAAAATTTTTGTAGACACGAGCTTTACTTTTATGCATATGTCGTATCTGAGAATCATTGTAAAAATGAGAATATTTGAACGAAAGTGGAACACTACTTTGAAGAAATATCGCGAAATCGTTCACGATATTTTTCTCCCTTTTTTCTTTTCTTTTTTTTTCCTTTTTTTGCTTTCCGCAATATCGTATTTTGAAAGGATATTCCAGGTTTTCGATGAACGTTCCTTCTTGCGTCAAATCTACCGTAGAACGAGTGTTTGAATTGCGAATAAAACGGAGCTCGATGTGACGTATTGCGAAAAGACAAGGGAACAAAGTGAATAAAATAAGTGGAAAAGAGAATTGTCATAGATTTCGTACTTCTTGGCACTTGGTAACTGTCTCGAGAACCACAGCTTCTTCCTTTTCCCGTGGCACTGCTATTTTCTGCATGACGGAGTGACTATGGTCTAAAAGAGAGGTATGCATAAATGCAGTGCGAACCGAATTGGATGTTCCTATAAGGTACTTTTCTCTCTACGATTGGTGTAAAAAACCGATCTGTCGAAAGACATTTTCTACATTTTTCTACACGAACTTTGAACGCAAGCGAAGATGTGAAAAACATTTAAATTTCGTATTACGTGTAAGGATAATTCATAGTCTTACGACGGTATGAAAAAGGAAATAAGAAAATAAATTGTCAAGCTCGTAAAACTGTAGAAACTTATTTATTTGTTGTATCATTAATTTCGATGAATAGTTAAAAATGTTTACCGATCGATCGACTAGAATATGAAAATTACATAGGAGAAAATCTCTTATATCGCTTCTAATTTGATTTAAGCCGAAGTATTTTAACACGAAACAACTGGAAAAAGGAGTGACCTGATAAATTCGAAGACGATTGTACGTAAATCGATTGAAAATAGAACGGAATAGTTCGATTACGATCTTTTCTATAATTTAATTTAATAGATATTGATGCGTATAACTAACGTTATTATGATTTGTCCAATGTATAAAAAGGCTGGAAAAAAAATTTAATGGAAGATAGCGAACTGACGTGCAATTGATCGACGAGATATCGAATTTTTAAACTGTCCTATTGTACGAGAAATGCGACTATCGCGTCTTTCACCTACATATAGGGATTAACTGGTAGCATGATTTTATATATTAGTTCAATCTCGTTTAAAAATGAGCGAATCGTGTTTACGATTGAGATTTGAAGAAGGGGATAATGGGAGAAGAAGGAAATGAAAGTAGGACGATAATGAGAAAGAAGGAAAAGGCGGTTACCAAAGTGGTTCAAAGAAATTGAACGAAATCCTAATCTCATCTGAGAACATCAAAGAACAGTTTGGAAAAGAATGTTTTGCCGTTCTTGTTTCAAAAACAATGGAATAGGAGCAACAAAGAACGAGCATTACATAAAGCAAAATATTATATCTGCTTTATGGTTTTTACGGCAACATGTATAATTCTAGAACAACAAGTCAAAAAGGAGGGAGATTGCAAAGGATTTAAGGCTTAGAACAAACCCTGCCTGCGGCTGCGACGTTTTAACGTTATAAGCTCTTTGTCCCCTTTTCTCTTCCTATTTTACTGTCATCCGCTGGATGCGAATAATTTACACCAGGTGAACTAAATAGATGAAAGCAATGAGCGGACAATTAAAATTAAACCAACGAGAAGGATTCGCAGGGCATGATCAATTAGCCGTCATAATCGAGTCGGCGAAAGAACGTAAAACGACGTAAGTCGGAAAATAAGATACGTTCCTTGTACCAACCACACGTTTTACATCTTAATCTGGCGAAATCACGTGAAATTAATTTACACCACTCTCACCCCCGACGATTCAATTACATTTATTTGCATGCATTCTGTAACGCGATGCAATTCCAGATCCGAAGACTGATTACATCTGCAATTCAATCGAGAACAGTGCAACTAATTCATCAATACGTTCGCGTCTCGTTATTACGTTCACGGTTCGAGGAAAGAGAAAAAAGAAAAATCTCGACCAGTTTCTCTTCGGTGTACGATAATATCATTCCCGTAAGCTATACCGTTGGATAAGAGAAACGATCAGAGAGGAGCTCTATATCCGAAAGGAGCGCGTGATGTAATAGAATAGAGCTACGCCGCGCCGCATCCTAGGCGATCGAATTACGTAAGACGACGGCTAGAAGATAATGACGAACGTATGAGAGAAGGGACAGAGAAAGGCAGATAGACGGAGAGATAGATAGATAAAGAGAGGGAGAGGGAGAGAGAGAGAGAGAGAGAGAGGACGACAACTGAGTGAGCGACGAGGTGGATCGATGCAATCGATAAAAAAAACTTGGTCCCTCCTCTCGGTGAGTCTAGAACTTTTTGGTGTGCGGTGTAACCGTCAGCGTCATACCTTTTCTTCCTCCGGTTCCGGTAACGTTCCTCTCTTCTAACGTTGTCGTCGTCGGTGTCGGCGTGACAAAGCAGAAGTGGGTGGACAGGGTGAGTGGAGCGCGGTCCAAAATGTGGCTCCTTCTCGCAGGACGCTGAGGACGAGGACGAGGACGAGGACGAGGACGAGGACGACGACGACCGAGGGGGGTTCTAGGGACTAGCGCGAGGGCGGATCAATACAATCGCTAATCCGGTGCATTGTGAGGCGAGGCGTGGCGTAGCAAAGAGGCGAGGTGAGGCGGTGGTGGTCT
>NT_176483.1:788852-817610 GCF_000188095.3 Bombus impatiens
CACCCGCCGGTTTCAACCCTCTCCACCCACTCTCTCTCTCTCTTTCTCTCTGTCCCTCTCTCTCTCTCGCCCGCTCGCTCTTTCTCTCTCACCCTTCCATCCCAGCCTCCTCCTGCCCCTCTCTACGTTTCAACCCCTCGACGAGCCTGCCTCTGCCTTCCTTCGTAGCCGTTCGGCCCACCCGCGCCCCTACAACGTCCGTTGCCTTCCACCGCCGGCACCGTCTTGCCGCACTTCCGTTTCCAACCCTTAACCTAGCCGTCGACGAACCAACAACCCCCTTGGTGAGCAACGCCGTAGAATCACCCGCGCTCGCCTACGAAAACGTAACTTACGCCCGTGCAAGTAAATTCGTCCTTCGACCAGCCTTGCTACCCTTCCCTTTTCTTTTCTCCTATTCTCCTCTTCCTTTGCCTTCTTTCTTCCTCTCTTTCTTTCTTCCTTACTTGGATTTTTCCGTTCTTTCGTTCCACAGTTCTTTCTTCTCTTCTTTATTCCGTAGCATTTCCAACTGCCACGCGGCCAACTCGCCATCGTTCTCCACGAGCACCGACAACGAAATCGCCGATAAGGGAATTGCAATGAATTAGAGCAATGAGGGATTTCGGTCGTACTACAACTTTTGCTCGAACGTAATTCTTTCTCAACGATGACCCGCTCCCTTTAAACTTCCTCGAAGAAATTGCATCTGTTTGGTATTGGATTATATCTATTCTCTTCTTTTCGCTTTTTTTATCTCCCTTGAGGAGAATCTAATTCGATTCCATGGATATTGACTAACATCCTGGTTTCTTCGGATTATCACATGTTGCGATAGTAGTGCGATACGTAAAGGCGTTCGGGAAAAAGAAAAGAAAAGAGTAGTTTCTAATATATTTTTAGAAATACGACACTGTGGTTATTAGAAGCTGTGCAAAATATTCGTCGAAAGACGAAATAGCCATTTCGAGTATTAACTTATCTTTGCAATTGTAAGGAACCGCTAAGATCAGAAAAAATTCAAAGGATTAAGGGCGGAGAAGAGAAAGGATAAGAATGGTTAGTTGTAAATCTTAGCCTCGTGGGAACTTAAAAGGTAGGTATTTATTTGCCTACGTTTTGGATAAATAATTAGGTACACGTTTCTTACATCGAAATTAGACAAATATTACTACTTCTGTTCTGAGTTAAAATCCAAATTTTTTCCTTTGGTCGTGTACAATTGAAAAAAATCACGTATGAAATGCTTGAACTATTTCTCCATTAAGCATAATTTCATTTAGAAAATTTTCTAAGTGAACTGTATAAACGTTAATCGAAAAGATATGTCTTATTTCCCCGAAATGTTATTTCCTTAAAAAAAGAACTCGTGGGATATCGTCGATAAATGTAAAAATACATTTTACTTGGAAAAAATAGTCATTAACGAAAGAGAAAACTTGTAAAAAATATTCTCAACTTTCCTTACTAGTATGATTTAAAATATTTATGTAATTAACAAATGTAATATTTAAAAATTATTTCAAAGCGAATATTGGTTGAATTCACAGAATAAGACATTACGTTGTTGCAATATTTTGCAGGATACGTCGCTGTTATTTAATAGCAGCTTTGCAAAGACAAAGCATAATTGTTGCTCGCACGATAGCGCGAGCGAGCACAGCTGCGAATAAATATATTTGATTACAACGTTGTCCCTTTTCTACGAAACGATATCTCGTGCTTTTAACAATTCATTCTCCCAATACATATTTTATTGAAGATATTCTCTGAGTATGTCTAGACACAAACGACGATTGACGTTATTCCGTGTTAAAAAAAAAACACAAGTTAGGTCAAAACTTTTAATCGACTCATATTTAACTCGCAAAGGATAAAACAATTTCTTAATAACGAATTGACGATAACAAAGTCGAATATTATAGCCTGTTCCTATATCTTTTTCTTCGAAGATTATTATTATTATTTATAAATAATACGACAAACGTGTAAACAAGAACGAATACTTCTGACAATCCCATCGAAATCACGGAGCTTCTTGAAAAAACATTCCTTTCACTGCAATTTAAAGATCTCTAATCGAACGTTACAGCTGCTGAAATTTTAAAGAAACCAAAAATTATGAAACTCAATTTGTATGATTTCGACTGAATCGCTGCTTACGACACTTTGAAACCTTACCTGTTCGTTACACAATTTTGAAAATGAACAATTATGCGTTATAGTTCCCGAGTCGTTCCTTCTAAATTCTTCGTCAAATTCTTGGCGAAACGAAGGATACGCGCATCGCGTACGAACTCGAATAATCGATCAACGAAAAAGATGAAAAACGAAATTCAACTAACGCGCGAAATAACGAGTAGCATTAGCAGCCACGCCTAAGATAACCATGCTAACGAAGCGAAAGTATTTGCTGGTAAAAATTAACGGGAAACGATCTAAGGGTCCGTGGAAAGATTCGCTGCGCTCTTGGCCGCAAGAGTTATACCATACTCCATAAATATGGAGAAAGTACGAAGCAAGGGGAGCGAAGACGAGGGGTAAGAGTGGTACGAGAGTGGATCGTCCAACCCGGTGGTTCTAGCAATATCAACCCCGCATCCTTCGCAGGACCGCCCACTCTTAAGCGAGATGGACCCAAACAAACTCGTTCACGAACAGCCGAAACTGTGTTACTAGAATAAACTCGTCTCCGACGCAGAAGCAATTTACCAGCATACACGAAGCTGCTCGTAGGCAAACCGGCGCGCGGGCGTGCTCGCACTCGCAACTTCTATTTGTAAGAGCATTTGCGTGTAAATGTATGTACAAGTTGCGCGGCCGCCACACCACACTCGGGGAATTCCCTTTCGGTTGGCATCAGAAGTGGAAGAAAGTGCAATAAATTCGGCGTATAATACGGCTAGGAAAACTTGCGCGAGCGACCTGGTGCACCGGCAGCCAACGCCGGTATCGGGGTACCAGGCAAGAACCGAGCAACAAGCGTCCGTTTTATTGTTTCTCGAAGATTTGCTCTTCGTCGTGCGATGGAAAATGGAAACTTGCAAAATTCAAGGGAACAAATTTGAGAAAGTACACGTTTCGCTGTTTGAGATAATCGATAGCGTCTTGCGAATCGAGGAATTGAAACGGAAAACGATGTTGCAATAATATGTCGACTTTTGTCTGATGGATAGATAGACGAAAAATAAGAAAGATTTCTTAAAAGAGCGCGTGTATATCAGAGGTATGAGGTTTAGAATCACCGCGGTTCCTATAAAATCTGTGAATTTAAAAAGAGAAAGCTAGGAATTTTATGTTGGGAAATATTTCTATCAAAATTTGATCTTTCGTTTCAATTAATACGCTACAGTTCTTCTGTAATACGTCGAAAGTGTACTTAAATATCGAAGCTAAGTTATGTATACTCCGTATAATATGTTTTATCACACATCCTTTAAAATTCGTATAGAACAGAGAATATTCCATGTTCCTTTCTGTCCAGTTTTCATTTGGTTGCAACGTCGATGCGTGCACGCGATAAGTAACGATCATCTTTCGACGAAACAATTTCAACGTCCAATGCAACGATACGATAGGAGCGTTTTGGAAGCCGAAAATACGTCTGCGCGCAAAGGGCAATAAAAATTAAACGAAACGGAAATAACAAGATGTTCAGAGACCGAGTAATTTTCATCCTTCAAATCGAATGGCCGTCTGAGGACATGCGCGTCGATAGGAAGGCATACGTACATGTAGTGGAGCCAGCCAATTATCAAGTGATTGCTCGCAGATTATAGGAAATGCAGTTCCACAAATGGGAGGTGTGCATTGGCACGTGTATGCGCGACCACTCTCACATCTACGCGATTCTCCACTTCCTCTGTCGTGTCCTTCGCGAATTGCCTATCGGTGTTTGCTGTCTGTCAAGCAACCATCCAAAATCCTATTCTCTCTCGCAGACCTTCAATTTTTCACGCGGCACGTAATGTTACCTATGGAATTATTCGAAATATTTCTAATGAAATTTGAGGAAAATTTAAAAATAACACGTATATACTACATAATTCTATAGAATTAGCATTTTACCAAATGGCATAAATGCCGTTTACTTTAGGCGATTTTTTTATTTAAGGGATAATTTCCTCGTCATTTTTCTCAGACACTTGTTCCCAGTAATAATTTCTTCGAAATATACCGATTATATAAAAAAGAGAAAGAAGTTATAGAAAAAGAAGTTGAGATTTTTGTTTGTAAAAAGAAAATATTGCGCTATTTCAAAAGAATAAAAAATAGATAAAAATGAAACTCGAGACGCGTCGTTTTCCTAATCAAAGCTACTGGTTCATATAAAACTATATTATCAACATCGTTTAAAAGAATATCTGATTCTCGACTATTACGGTTATTAATTCCTTGTCGTCTACCGTCACCGTTAACATTCCCTTAATTTAATTTCAATCGCGCCATTCATTCAAAATTTCTGAATCTCCACTGAAAGCATTTTCAAAAACTTCTTTACCTCCGCCCAAACTTCGCTCAATTTCCCAACCACCTTGCACTGCGACGAAAACGATCAACCACCCAAAACCTCCCACCAATCATCCAGAAAACGAATCGTCGGAACCGAATAAGCCTGAAATTACACGAACGAAGAAAGAAAAAAGAAGAATTTCGATTTTCCCCAATAACCGGAACCAGCTGTTTTCGGCAGGACATAAGGCTGCGTCCACTTAGAAGGAGGGTATCGGTTATTAGACGACCCGGTTCCAGCAACCAGCACCGTGTCCAGCCTGTCTGCGCCAAGTTCTGCAATCGGTCCTCTCTTTTTCCGTCTCACTCACGACACGGATGCTCTGTTCCTCACGCGAGGAGTGCTCTTTTCCCTCCCTTTGCCCGCCCCAATCGTAACCGGAGGCTGGCTCGCTCTGTTTCTACTCTGCTTCCGGGTTTACCTCTTTCTGTACGGGCGGCCCGTTGCCTCAGCCCCTTCATCGCTCGCCACTCAGACTTCAATTAATTTCGCTGGTTCTGGACCGGCCGTTTTCCAATTTCGAGTTTCTCCGGTGAACGCGAAACACGGCCCTCGATACGATGAAATGGTTGCCGGTGAAGATCCGGCCGCATCGATGTTTATAGAGGAACGCGTGCGCGCGCGCTCGCCTCAAGAGGGACACAGAGCCGCTTAACGCGAAAAATTAATTACATATGCACCACAGTCCTGCGGTTTCACCGGTTATGTCCTGTAAAAGCGAGATTTCCCATAAACGGCAGAGGCGAACGTTTACAGCGAAGAGGTACACAGCCTCGCGAAAATATTCGGACGTTCGCAGACAAGTCGAAATAATAAAACATTTTGAAATTTCGCTAGCATCGTAACGAACCTCGACTAGCGTCATCGTATTCGTAATGTTTGAAACGAATCTGAAAATGTACATACCGTGGCTGCGCAAATTTTATTTGCATACCATCGTATCTATCAGCGCATTTACATACTAAACAATTAAGTCCAGGTATGTTAAATTCCATATTGTTTATAGTACTATTTTTATATCTGTTGAGATACGTATAATTTTCTGTGCTGGGCCGAGCTAAATGCGTAGTAGAGATACTCGTATGTGAGTATCAGTGTGTGGAGGTATGTGTGTGCGCGGCGTCTCGAAAACGGATGAACGTAAACTATTCAGTCGGTTAACAGTCGGGTATTGAAGAAAGTGCTGAGACGCGTGCAAGTGTACATCGATGAATATATAAGAGATCGTCCATAAAATAAATATATTACTATTCTAATATTAATCCCAAGTATAAATTTAGCGTTCCTATAACATTATTTCGGCTTCGAAGATCCACAATTCTCAACGATATCGTATCTGGATGTTGCAAAGATGAAACTTTAAATATGATGAAAAATCGCTTCGTTGCAAATTGAGAGTATGCGTAAATATTGTTCGTAGCCTGTATAGAAGCTGTAACAAATTTAGCGCAAATATCTACATACAATTGGTAGAAATCGCAAAAGTATTTAAATAGCCAATTGTCCGTCATATCGATAAACCTCACGCTTTAATCCCTTGACGACCGCAGATTTAATTGGTTATTTAAACATTTTTTAACCGATACGTGTATCATATTCCGTTACCTTGCAGTCGATGATATCGATATCAAACAGATCTATAAATTATTGGCCATTTTAACGCGCGTTGCATATTACGACCGGCTTCGATCAAAAGAAGAATATTTCGAATATAGAAAATTAATAGCGAATCGACAACGCGTAAACTAATTGTTCGACGGTAATCCTAAGAATCATACGCTTGTAAAGCGTAATTGGAAACTACATTTGAAGGCAACATAACGAAACTGACAGGATATCAGCGAATGTTAGTTTTGATGAAAATACTCGAATTTCCCGACTGCGAACAAACTGAACTTCGAACAAAAGAAGCTGGCGAAAGAAGTCAGATATCCATCGAGGACAGTGTTCGTGGCAACTTTCGAAACGAGTGTTACATCGGTGAAACGTAAGGTAGCGTTGAATTAAAAGGAACCATGAAAGGGGATGAAGAAAACGAAACGTTCGCGGTCGGGTTAACCTTCAAATTACAAGAGACCGGACGATACACGAGCGAATATATCGGACGAAGGAAAAAAGTTGCATTAAACTCGTGACGTACGGATGATACGGGGGAAAATTCCTGATAAAATCTCGCGAAACTTTTCCAGCACGCGGCACGCCGCCACGCTCGTAAATCGGTGGTTTCCGATGCGCGCCGTTGACGGAGTTTTATGGGCCTTCTGAAGCTGAAACTCGCCACCCCCCGGCGGTCCTGTTTACTGGCGTTCTCCGTGTAATTCGACGGGATTCGCCGCTCGCTGACGAACTGTCGCATCGCGTGAAACCAGCTGATGGATGCGTTCCACTGTCAAGACGATCGAGCCGCTGAATTTATTGCGCAGCGGATATGACTTGGCGCGGAAAGGCTGTTAATTGGATGCTTGTGTCATTCGGGAATAAATGTGCAGGCTGAAATGAGAGAACAGTGTTACGGAAAAATGGGTTCCCGTATGGATGTTCGAGCTCGATGAATTATAGAAAAGTAAAGGATGGCTTGCGGTGTTAGATAGCGATTCGATATTATTCTTTTCGGGATATCGTTGGTTATGGGCCGTGAGACATTCGAAAGTGCAGAAATGCATAGAATGCATATAACGTGGAAAAATATATAAAACACCCAATACGACAATATCACTCGACTTATAACACGATGTCTAACGGATAAAGCAACTTTTTACTCAAGTTCCATTTTTCTAATCGTAAATATTCGTAAAGATATGAATTTGAACGGAAGAAAAAATTATAAGAACCCGCTTATCGTCTGTAATCGTAAACCAAAATCGTTTAAGCGTATCAAAAATCACTCTACCTCGTAAAAGTTTATTACGGAAAGGAGAAAAAAAATCGGAAAAGATACAAGTTATAGGTGGAGCTAGAGTCTTGGCATAATAACGAGCTTAATTGTTGTCGTTACTGAAAATGCTGCTGAAACTAATAAGCCGCATAAAAATTCCACGAACGAACGCAACCGGGTCTCTCCTTTCACGCGAAACCGCAGACTTACTTATTCAACGATCCCTTCGCTTGACCCAACAAGATAACAGCCACGAAACACGAAAGACACCTACTCAAGCACCAACGTCGATGCAACGTTAACCTTTATTTGCCCGAAACTTCCAAAGTTTATCGTTCCGTGAAACGCTCGTTCGGTATCTCTCTCGACGCTAATAAAATCCCTCGAGAAACCACCAATCGTTCAACATTTACACGAAATATCCCGCAATTTCCTTACAACGGTCAAAGATCAGTATACACCTAAGGCAGAGTATGTAAACATCGAGCTCGAATGAGTTCAGATAGGCGGAACAGAGTCGTCGATTGATTCCGTGGTATATCTGCGTTATTTCGGTCACATAAGCTTTAGCGTCTCAAAATTCAATCTTCAACTCTGCACGGAATAATCGAATTTGTTGCACATTATGAGACATAGTCCGTAGCACGCTCATTGCCGCGAGAACTTAATATACAGGGTGCTAGGTAACTGGTGGTACAAGCGGAAAGGGGGTGATTCTACGCGAAAAAAAAGCTGAAAATATAGAATAAAAATTTTTCGTTCGAGGCTTTGTTTTCGAGAAAATCGACTTTGAATTTTCGCTCGGTACGCGTGCGGTACGTTATAACGGATCTCATTGTAGATCGTTGTCTCGATGGAAAAATTAAAAAAAAAAGTAAAAAAAATTTTTTATTCTATATTCTCGACTTCCTTTTTCGCGTAGAATCACCCCCTTTCCGCTTGTACCACCAGTTACCTAGCACCCTGTATATTAAGTTCTCGCGGCAATGAGCGTGCTCCTGGCAGCCGACAACGCATCGAAATGTAAGATTGAACCGTTGAAAAATATCGTATCGTATTTGCGCGCTTTTTCTTTGACGATTTCGACTAGAAGGCACCCGTATCGTTGAAAATTTGTTAACGTAAAATTTAGCTTGCTTCGTCGTTCTAATCGTTCGAAAGGATGCAGTGACTTGGTAGGAGAAAATATAAAAATGTGTAGTAGAAACACGGAATAAGTCTGAAAGGATAGAATGAGAGCGCAGAAAAGGTCCAGGAACGTCGTAACAAAATCACAGCGAGTATATCGATACAGTGGCTACGAAAAGTATTTGCACATCGTTGTGCTTGTTAAAATATTTACATTAAAAACATTCGTTACGTTAAAACATTCCTAGTCGATTAGGTCGAAATATATCAAGTATATTAAGCGTACAAATTCGATACCGTGAACGGAAAATAAAAGTATGTGCAAATACTTTCCGTGGCCATTGTATCAAGCACAGAAATGACGCAAAAAGAGCGTAAAGAAATTCAAAGTTGATGAGGAAAAGATGATAACGAAGGTACGATAAAGTACAAACCGACGGAGAAAAGTGGTTAAAATATTCAAAACGGTCGTAGGGAAAGTGACAAAAGCGGTGGAAATAAACGGAAAAGAGTCACTGGGAAGACGTAGAAAACGCATAGAAGATTCGTACAACAATGGCGGAAGACAGAGGAAAGACAAGAGAGGTGCGAAGATACAAAAAGTTGGCAAACGAAATGCAGAAAAGACGTAGAAAAGTCGCAAGAAGTACAGAGGGAACGCGGAATGGCGTAAAGAATGTGCAAAAAAAAGCTACAAAAAGCGCGCAAATAAAATACGAAGAAACGTATAGCGAAGGATGCAGGAAAGATGAACAAAAAGCGCGAGAAAGACGTGGAAGAAACGGAAAAATGGCGAGAGAAAGGAGCGGGAAAAAGACATAGAAAAAGCGTTAAAAAAAGTGGTAAAAAAACGCGGCAAAGGCACAAAAGGTGTAAAAAAAAAGGGTAGAAAAAGGAGATGAAAGGCTTGTGGTACTTGGTCGATCCTTCTACGTCGAGGAGTCCCGATTGATTTACAATGGACGAAGGTGTGGCGGAATCCGACACCAATATCACACCGATACTCGGCCGCGTGGACAATTATCCTGGTGGACAAAGGCTACGGGGGTGTACGCGGCTATCCCACACGTAAGTAGGTACGCGGCGAGAGCTGGCCTACGGCTCTTTACGCAGCTGACGCGGCTCGTATTAGGAATAGCGTGGGCACGCTCCGTACGTGCGTGGGCAAACACCCGCACGTCCTAGCGCACGCAACTTCGAAGAAAACTCGAACGTTCCTCCAACGCAGCTAGAGGAGGTGCAAGGACCTCCCGATATTTATCTGCCATTGAAAGCTGGACGCGAGATCGCCTCGAGACCAAACATACGAGACGCGCTCGTCACCTCCTACTTCAGCCGTTTCATCGAGTTCCTTCATTTTTTAAATCGACGGAATGGCCGAACAGAGGATGGAGAATGGATCGATAGAAAAATTTGGTTAATTTGTTCGAAAGACCAAATGCGCGATATAGACGTTTCCCATTTGCAATTCGATATTTCAAAAAGTCGATAAGATAAATAAACGTATAAAAGGTTTGCATCGTTCGGAGATAACATAAGCCGAAGCGTTGTTTTATTCGCTCTTGTATTATATTTAATTAAAGCATAGAGCAATATATAAAGCGAAGAGCGATAGGCGAGAATTAAGAACAATATGGTGTTTTTGTGACAGACCGTGGAAATCATCGATCAACGTTACGAGTTGAAAGTACGAAGAGTAAAAGGAAGGTACGGTTACTATAGATATTTGCGTAATTCTATATTTTCGTAAGAGTAACTAAGGGAATGGAATAGCCATTCGTTTCATCCGCTTGGTCTCGATATGTGATTTCCATTTCATAGAACTTGTATCATAGTTCAGAGTTTACGAGAGAGCTAAATTTTTCGAAATGATTTTAATATAATTATAATTTTCATTCGTTGCAGTTGGTTTGAGTGATAACACGCGGAGGAGAAGTTACGCGAGATAAGGTGTCGTAAGTGATCGAGTCGTCGAGTAATAACATCGAGAAAGATCGAACCTAGCTTCTGAAATTCGAATACAACGCTAGTTAAAGGCAACGACGATTCTACATACTTCGACTGTAACGACGATTACGTGGTGAATTGTAAGAAGGAAAATCTAATTTTGATAGGGTTGGTCTCACATCGAACGTCATACGTTTTAGATCTAGATAGGAAATGTTAAGGAATGGAAACAAACGCACAATACGACAGAATACAATGGCAATATCGGACTTACGCATCGACATTGTCCGATACAATATCATAAACTATTTCTGATTCATAAAAATAATTCCTAGTTACAAATTGAATAGAGAGATTAGCATTTAATTGTAAAGTAGATGGTGACTGGTCGTCGCATATTCGCATGAACCACCGGTGCACGCTTTTCGTTGTTTTCTTTCGCCTATGCCTATTGTTCTTTGGGTGATAATGAGCTCATAAATACTGGCCAATCATCGAATAAGGCGCAAGCATCGTATGTTCTTCAGGGCATACATACTCGAATAACAACCAGCCGCCTTCCTTCATGACCGGCAGGTTTATGTCTTCGCTCGTCACGCCTCTACGTGCTGAACGAGACAACCTGACCTTCCCCCTCTCGTCTTTCTCTTCCTCGTTTTGTCAGTTTCCACCGGAAGAGGAGAACAAGGCGAAACAAATTTCAAACTTATGCTCACATATATTTTCTGAATACCGTGCGACTGATTACGAGCTAATTACTATACGCGACGATAATGTAATACCAGAACGATTCTATAGGCAGAGAAACGGAGCTCCTGAAACACGTTCGATTTTAATTTTAGTTTTCCATTCGGTTGTTTAAAATTAATTTTATTTGAAAGCTTCGGATAAGTATTAAGAGTCGAAGGATGAGAACGTTTTACATTTGACCAGAGAAAAATTCTATAAGCGTACATTAGCGCACGGATAATATTTTTAACTATAATTGTAACTGCCAATTTTGTCGCTTGATAACATCGAGGTGACGGATGTTCTTTAATTATTTGAAACATCGGATGGATATCAAGAGCCGAAATATAAAAATGTTATATTTCACCGGTATATTTGGCTTAAAGCGAAGCATTTAATCAAAGTATACAAAAAGAATAATCATAATGCTTCACAGAGATTAGTATTGAATTGTTCGGTAAAATAATGGATATTGAATTAAAATCAACTACGAGGATCATTGAAATGTATTCTTTAATTATATACTTCAATTTGCTATTATTCTTTTCTATTTACCATTTCTATATATTATGTTATATTGATATTTTTTAGTTCGTTCACTTTTTGTTGTAATAATATTACACATAATTACTACTACTAATTCTTTTGTATCATTTGCATCAATAAAATTCCATACTTCTATAACTCTTTTTTCTTTGCTAATATCAGCGCCATTTATGTCGTATATCAATTAAGGCATAATATATTAAAACTTCTTATAAGATGTCTACGATAAATGGTGCCATTAATAGATCTCAATAATTCCTTTAAAATGCCAGAAATCTAACGCAAGAAAGTTCAACGATTGATTATGAAACCGTGTTATTACAGTTGTCTTGTTCTACGAAAGTAGAAACTTTTTAATATTTCCTAGTCTCCAAAAATCGACTACTAAACGATCTGCGAGTTTCCTATCGGTGTAGGAATCGAAGCGAACAATGATGCACGATCTGTGCCGCGACAAATTAAATTATTCGAAAACTATTTTATCCTTAGAAGACGGGAACAAGTACAGCAGCGGCCTATACGGTCGAAACGATGTGCAATGCCAACGGTATTGTCGTTACGATATCGTAGTAACATCGCTACAAACAACGCTAGGTTGGAGCCCGAATAAATTTAAAGAACGAACAAGGAGGATCACGGTAAAATCCAGGCTTACACGACGAGTTTCTCTCACCAGAGACAAGTTTAACACCCACGCGAAATTTCTTTGTGAAAGTAACGTTAAATGCTTTTTCACTTCAGATATCACGCATCGTTGCAAAACAATGGTGCAGCTATATTTATTGGAGCTTTTATTACCAATGAAAAACGTGTATATGTATACGTATATGAATTAAAGAGTCGACGATTTTTATTGGTAATTTGATAAGGTTATTTATGTGCAATGTTTGCTATTAAATTTGTAACGCGAAAAAGGAGTAGAGTTAGAAAAAGTAGAAAAATTGATGATACCTGATGTAACGTACAAAGTGCATTATGAAATGAATTGCAACGCCATCTACAGCTGCAACAATGCAGTAGGTGCATGGATACATTTGCTGATACACGCATGAATATCGCTAGATCACTACATTGTCTACTGTACTTTAACTCAATGATTTTTACTATTGAATGTTTTTACCGATAAATCATAGGATGAACATTCGATAACTTATAATATGTATCTACCATTAGCAATTCTCTCTTGTGGTAAGAAAATTGAAAAGCATTTTTATCGATATAGAGGATGATCCTAGCTCTTGAGAATAATATTATCACGTTATTAGTGATTGAAATTAAGATTAATGAAACTATGTAAATTATTTGGTAAATAACTGTGTACTATCCTTAGCTGTAAAAAGGAACGCCAACTTTATAATAATTACTGTGTCACTAACCCGATTAAAAATTTTCGATAAAAAATTTCGTATTATCGCGTTTGCTTAGAAACATTTTGTCCAGGATTGTAGTTAATAGTCATAATACAATTATAAACTAGATTACAAATAATATGAACTAATTGACTATAATTTCAACTATCTTTTACTTTTATATTTAGTTTCAGTTCCAACTGTTTCAAATGTTACAACATTGACTAATAATGCTCCTTTCCAGTATTAAAACTCAAATACCTCACAAACTGATGATCTTTTGATACAGATAAGATAATACTTTTTTTAAAAGATTAACGACATAATCATTAATGTATTAAAAAACATATGATTTTAGTAATATGTACATCCTGTCTGTATCTTATTGTAATACGTATCTTTCAAGTATTTTCTTCTAACCAGAACATTCTTTGTAAATATAGATATCTACAGTAAATTAAAATAAAAAGTTTCTCATACGTATAATAGGTATTAAATAAAGAAAATGTAACTGTAATTTGCAGAAAACTTACGAATGATTAAGCTATAGCGATATTATTCATCGATACTTGTAATAACTATTTTAGTGACCAAAAAGTAAAAAAAATGACTCACCCACAACAAGAAAGATCGCCTCCTCTCATTATGACACATATTTCTCGCGTTATTTTACCTCACTATTAGAAGATTAGCAAGGTTAAATTATATCCAAACAATTAATCTAACTTACAGTTAATTAAAAACACTAAACTATAGCTTATTACTACATTCGTTTGACATTATAATGCTACAATATTACACGAAATATTTCCTTCGAAACACGTTTTGAAATCTTGGTCATTACACTGGCCAAAAGTTCGTTACATAAATAAAATCGAGTTGAATGAATTATTTTAAACCAAAACATATCGATTAAAATCGAATGAATAACCAACGACATCTTGAATTATCGATACTATAGAATATATATGATTCTGAAAGTCCACATTTTTTTGAATAATCGAAAGAATTATTTATATAATACAAAATAAATATAAGGATATATTATATTATGTATTAATTGAATCATATTTATATTACATATTGGCTACCGTATAGTATTATGATTCAAAGGTTAAGCAGGATGATAAAAACAATGTTTCCATAAACTTAAACAGAAAATATTTCTTGAAATATTTCTAAGATGAAATAAATCCAGAAATTGTTCTAAAAATGTAAAATACAGAAAAGAAATGCTTTATAATAATTATATTTTTTGTATCTTATATCTTGAATGACATGTCTTTATTATAAATAACGGCAACTAATAACGTAATATATTGCATAATTTTTTGTGATGAATGATTGATATTCATTACTTATAAATTTTTTGTATAGATTATTTGTAGAAGTGCAATCGATGTATTTCACAGCCAGTCAAAAATATATATAATCATAATAATTGGCTTCAGTATCGATGTATTTAATTGTAATATATCCTTAAATATGAATCAATCTGATTAAATTTCTCATTACATTACCTATTTAAAATAGTAGTTACCATTACTTTCTTAGTTATAATAAGATTTTAAAAATCATATATCCCCCAAAGGACATAGCAATACTTAAATAGATTAATAAATGCTGCAGTAATCTAGTAACAAGAAATAAACAATTACTATTTTAATTTTGTTTTATTATCACAGTTAACATTAATGCAATGGATTTGTAATAATAATAATAATAATATGTATATTGACAATTACGGTCTGTATACACTTGAAATCATAGTTATATTTTCAATATTATAGTTTACATACAACTGTTATAAAATATGAACTTAACATTGTTGAAAGACGATATACTTGTAATAGTGTAAAAAGCTTATTTATAGATTTATTACTAAATTTTCTACATTACGCATGAATTTTAATTGGACATTGTTTTGGAAGATTTTAATCGTGCCATCACAATGTTATATTCTTAAAGTGCAATATAACGCTAATAATTATCATTAAATTTCTAGTATCATCAATGTAATATCATAAAGAAACAAAATTGTTACGATTAAACGTCTTAAATGTAAAAATCAATCAGAATAGTTCAATTTATTTTTCATTTCAAATTTAAACATTAGGTTCTGTCTCGCTCAAAGTGATTTGTTTAGGAGGAGCGAAATCGGCCTTCCATACGTTTTCTTTGCAATGTTCAACAGCCTTAAAAAAGAAACATAAAAATATTTATTATATCATATATGTACATGTAATTTCATTGAATTACTTCGTGCTAACACACACGTGTGACAGCGAAAATTCTATTTAAAATATTACGAGACGCATAAGATAGTTTTAAATGCTTTACTACGACATAGTTTACTTTACATATATTGTATGGCATTTTGTACTGAACCTTCATCGCTACCCATTTGTACTATATATGGAACAATGCAATGAAGCTGACGACATAAAATTTCTAATATATAACAAATTTAATCACGTTTACTTACCTTACATTCACGAGCTGTTTCATTAGTAGAGCACCAGTAGACAGGCCCCCATGTACAGTGCTTTATACGATTTTTTTCGTACGATCGTTTAATTCGCGAATTTTCCAAAGACACCATTGAATAATCATTGGGTGCACAAAGACCTATTTTACTACATATTTTGTAAATATTTTCGCGTTTCTTGACAATATTTATTATGCTTTGCCCATAGGAATTAATAAGCGTGGTGCACTAAAAATGAGTAAATGTTATTATTTTACAAAAACTTTTAAACAAGTTAACAAAAGATCTAACCAAATTACCTTATGTTCTTTGTCTGCTGGTAAATGTTTACATACTTTAGACAACACTTTCGTAATGCTGTTATCAACATCTTGTACATCCAAAAATTCATCTATTACTGATATAATAGATTTGCACAAAGCGCATTCTGTTACAGAAGCTATTAATACAACAAATTTCCGTTACGAACATACGTTAAAACTGATATTTTAATAAGTAATTAATATCTTAAATATTTCTTAGCCACCTTTGATTTCCTGTATGTATAATGAACAAAGTCCAAGCATAGTGCAAACTTGCTTTGGTTTGACATCTTTTGTGAGGACATCAATTACAGCAGAAGCGTATTTACTAACAAATTGGTTACATTCTTGAGAAACAGACTTTGGAAGATGATTACATACTCCAAGTACTGCCTTTTCAACTTTATTTCTTTCCTTTTCATTACCAAGTACTTTGTCAATATAATGCATAGTGAATTCACAGATTACACAATATGGCCCTTGTGTACTTTCTGATACTTCAGTACTTGCTGGAGAATTAGGTATTTCATTTGTTACTGAAACATGAAATATATTTTTGAAATACCCCAGGAGTTTTATAGATATTGTATTTTTATTAACTCTTTGAACTCCTTTGTCGAGCGTTCACAGACACTCTTACGTCGAGTCACACTCGACATTTTTAAATTGCAGGTTTAACTCACAAGAGAGTTCGGGAGAGCGTGTTAGAATTTATCTATGATTTGCGAGTATCAACAGCCAAATTAGGAAGACCAGAAACAAGTGATGACAATGAATGACTAAATAGAAAACCACATTTCATATTTCTGCAATCATAAGGATAAACACATTGCTAAAATTATGCAGTTTGCTTCAATAGAAAAATGCCCGGGGGAAGAAAAGAAATTAAATAAAGAAAACAGAAAAGAAATTTCGAATTGGTTCCTATCTACAATTGTCTTTGAGAAACATTTCAAATGAAATACTTAAGATAATAGAGAGTTTCTGAAAAAAAGATTAGAAAAAAATAGAAAAGTTTAAAGGGATAACTTATAAGAAATTTTCATGCAAAGCGCTCAAAAAATACATGTATATACATACAAATTTCACCATCTTTATCCGTAATAAAATCATCTCTTGGACCAGGATTCTTTGAAGCATCGCACAATTTAATATAAACACATACTTCTTGAGGTGTTAAATCAGCCAGCAGTAACTCTATAAGTTCTTTACTATAAGCTTTAACTAAATCTGTACATTCTTCGACCAAACTCTGTGGCAAATGAATACATAGCTTATCCAGTTGAGCTTGTATGTTTGCCTGTAATATTAAGATGTATTTAATGATATTATATTTTTAAATATGTTAAAGCATATAAATGCAGATTGCTTGTAACCTCGGTCTTATTATCTTTTATAACTTCATAAATTTGTGACACAGCAAGTAAACATAGTGGACAACTAGGTTTGCTCTTTTTTTCTTCAAGCATATATTTTGCTGGAACACTGTGCCACAGTGCCATCAACTTTGCATCTGGACACAGGTGTAACATTGGACATATCTGTAATTAATACTTTATGATACACTGCATTTATTAAATAATCAATAAACAATGAACTTCTACACTAACTTGAGATGGATCAATTTCTTGAACCAAAATAGCTACAATAGCATCTCCATAAAGATCGACAAACTGTGTACATTGATTTTCTATAGATTCAGGTAATTTCTTACATACTTTCCCTAATGCTTCCTTTACTTTATCCTGAAAATAATAATCAATAGCATCTTGATATAATTTTACATATTTTTTTATCAATACCGCGTTATGTAAAATATTATCGTAATTATTACCTCTGTGGTAGGATCCGTTATAGCTTCTTGTATAAAATGTAATATATATTCGCATAACGCACATGTTTCTGTCCCTTTAGTGTCTAATAAACTTTCTGATACAGGGAATGGTACTGTTCTTTCAATAGGCAATTGCATTGCTTCAACTTCTGATTTACTCAGTTGTTCGTTACTATCATCTTCTATATTCTTAGTGTCTGACAGACCCTGTAATTGATGGAACGGTACCAACCTTTCAATTGGCAATTGCATTGCTTCAACTTCTGATTTGCTCAGATGTTCACTATTATCAGCTTCCATGGCCTTGTTTGCATTTTGGAAAATACGTGTTCCTATTGCAGCCGCAGATTTAGGTACTAAAGGCCAAATTGGCTCATTCTATACAATATAAAATATTTTCATTAATAACAATTCAGAGATAGTAGTTATGTTAAAAGCATGTGTATAATTAAAAAAAGAAAGATATAAACCTGCAATGCTTTGTCTGGAGTAGGGCATATTCCACCCATTTGACAAACAATATTGGAATTTAAACCTTTTGTAAGATATTCATATATTTCTGGATAATATTCATCAACTATAGCCAGACACTTAAATAAAAGATATAAAGATATGTGATTAATAATTTGAGATATTCTATAGAATATTTCTACAATTGATAAATATTGCAATACTTACCTCAGAAGAAAATGATTTGGTTTGTTTACATAATCCTTTCAGAACTTCTTTAAATTCTGCTTCTGTAGTATTAGCTACTAAAAGATCTCTTAAATGTCCCACTAGTTGTTCACACAATTTGCATGGCAGGTCGTCATTTACATCGACCATACCCACACTTGAAAGTGGTCTGATTTCTACTTTCAAAGTCTAAAATGCAATTTTCATAAGTAACTTAATCATAATATCTCAAAGTTGTTACATTATATTACTTTCTAAACTCACTTTATCAGCATCTTCATGTTTGTGGAATTTACCACTACACTGACCAGATAAATGACAAACATTTTGAGCATTGAAACTTTCTTGCAATTGAGCATATATTGTGTCAAAGTAAGTTAAGATCGTAGCTGAACAAGCATCTGAGTAAGTACCAAGTTCTGCACATACATTAAGCATTTGTTGTAACACTTTATCGCGAGGGGTATTATTTAGTTTGTGTTCCATATGAGCTGCTACTGTGTAACATTTTGAACATTCATCAGGTTCGTATTCATCTTTTTCCAAAGATCGAGGTTTTACTTCCTTAGTCTAAAATATAATATATTTAAAACAATAAGGATATCTTTTAGTATAAATAATTAATATAGGGAAATAGTTTGCATTATTAATTACCTTAGATTCAAGTTGTCCATATTCCATTAACAATTTGTCCATACGAGCGGAATTACAAAGTCCCGCAACAGAACAAACAATAGATGGATTCATTTCAGACGCTAATGTTTCAACAAGTTCTGGGATAAATTGATCTACAATTGTTATACATTCTTTCACAATTACATTTAGGCGAATAAGCCTACAGCTTCCTTCAAAAACAGTTTTTAAATCCTCTTGGGTTTGATTGCTCTCTAGTTGGTCACGAGCTTGCCGAACCATGTCCATACAAACATTACATACACTGTCATTATCCTGTGGTACTTTCATATCCTTCCATATCGTTTTGATACAATGTGCAGTTGCATTACAGCCTGCCGCAGTTCTACATTTATATAAAATAAAATGTTTTAGTACTATTTTAATTCTTAACGATGTTATATTTAATGCGAAATTTTATGAATATAAAAGTTTTTATTATGTTTCAAATGCAGAACACAGCTATACACACATACACAAAAATAATGATAGCTATAAACTTGTAAAGTGAGATAAAGCAAGATATATAATATCATAACCAATAAAGTATGTACTACTGCAAAATTTATCATGCAATCTAAAATAACGTGTAATGGATATTTTTCTTATACAAATATCTATGATAATGTAATAGTATTAATGGCAATATTTTATATTCCTTATTTTACTATATTTTATTGAACGCACTTTATATTTTCACACCAATATGAAGGTCCCCATGTACATTCCTGTTGACCCAAAAGGTAAAGATTTGCTGGTCCCTCAGCATTAATAACTACCCTTGCTGTAGATACTAAAATAGATATAATAATTATTGAGCATAATAAAATATATATCCAAATATTATATTTATTTATTTTTAATGTTATATTATCATATAAAACATTATTTATAATATTCACAATATGTCTATGGGAATGAACTAAGTAAAGGAATCAAACTTTTATTTCCCAGGTTATATTATTTTAACAGTAAATATAAAAACAATATATTCAACATCTTTATCTAGAACAACATATCTAACAAAAAATATATATTTAGCAGGTTGAAAATACATGAAAGATTCTTGTTAATCATGAACTATTCCTCAGTAATTGTTAAGTACTGACTCATCTTATTCATCTGAATAAGCAAACTCTGTCTTTTGTGCGTAATAATAATGCGATTATAGGATGTAACAGAGGAACCAAATTAATGTTATTTCTCAAGTGGCCTGATTTTCAATAAGCTGTGCCTTTACAAAATAATCATAATATTATGGTTCCAAGGTACATTAATAATATTGCGTGTTTTCGATAAGACTTCAACAATTAAGGCGTAAAAAGTACGTTTCGAAAAGGTAAAACAAATAAAAATATAACGCAGGAAAAAAAATTTAACGTTCAATTACGGTGCAGTCGAACAAAGGAAATGTACAAATTAAATGCAGAATAATCGAGATGCTTACCAGCAAGGATCGCGCAAAGCGCGATCAAAATCTTCATCTTTGCTGTGTAACTTTCCAATTTGTTTGCGACAAGGGTACTAGTAAGAAAAGTTCCCGATTTAATCGCGTTACTTCTTTGTTGCTTTCTTATCCACGATAATGTTCAGCGGTGACGTGCAATTACCCTTGTAACAACGTAGTTGCAGAAAATATCGACAAATTGTTTAACGGTCGGACACCAGGCGCTGCTGTCAAGTGACTGTTTCTAGCGCTTATAGGTATAAAGATACGCAGCTACGCATTCTTTGACTGATGAGTATTCTCTCTCCCTCTCTTTCCATGTCGCTAAACAGCCAATAAGAGCTTTGTATCTAGAGCCACCGTTTCCATCACGTGATATGAATCTCCTTTCTTACTCATTGCATACAAGGAATTTGATAGTTTATGCTGTTGCATTCTTAAAATGTGAGACATCTTTAAAAATTTCGTCGAATTGAAAATAAAATTATGCATGACCATTTTTCAATCAAACGATTAGGATAACTATGTTTCCTCGCTAATTAATCGTTGAATTGATTTTAACTGAAGCGGACGGCGTTCGTGGTGTCATCTGTCGGTATGTATATAAGAAGTGTACGGTATGAGAATAAACGTTGTTTTGATTGTGCTATCAGAATATTATCGATTCTTAGATAAAAATCAGCAATTATTTAATGATTAGTATAATTTATTTCATAGTAGAAAGATAAAATGGATTAAAACAAGAGAATCGTTTCCTACAATATGTAAAAAAATGTTTATATCAATTTGCAATTATGTATGATATATGTATAGCATACGTCGATAACGGATACGTAAACGAATTCTAGATAAAGTACCGACATTTTGATCGATCGCGGATTTGATATTCCTTTGTGGCGAAATAACGCCAATGTACACAAAATCACGATTTTGCTTTCCAATCTCTTATTTCTTTTTTTCAATTGCATAAGCTATAACAATTTTTCATTAAGTGTTTGCAACGAGGATCTTGTAACTTTTATATATACATGTATATTTTCGGATTGATTTCAAATTTTACTATTATAATCACGATAATTGTGATTTACTACAGTACTAACGAAATTTCAAAAAGTTTCAAAAGTTCAATGCGTATAATATGTATGTACATTTATAACAAATTTCCTGCGGCAAGTGCCCGAATACTTTGGTGAATCACTGTACGTATGTTCGATGTACATATGTAGGTACATATCGCAGTCGCTTCTTTTATTGTATATCATAATAATCATAATAAGGGCCATAAGTTTAATTAAATATTTCGCGCAAATTTTATTTAATTTATCTTATCATCTTAATACTGTGATTATTAATATCTCCAAATATAAATATTAAATATTCAAATATGTAGTAGATATGAAATACTACTACATTACTATGTATTAATTGGTTATATTGATACGTTATCAATATTTTAATTATTAAACAGTCACTACCTCGAAATTACGAAACTCATTACATTTCCAAATTTATACAACTATTTTTAGGATCATTTCGTAAGTTTGCGTTAAAGCAAAAAAACAATTCAACCGAAGATAAAAGTGAATTATATTACAACATTAAAGTTCTTATGTTCGCATTATCGGTTCACACTGCCATGGCTGTGACAGTCATTGGTGTTGAAAAATAATGTTCACTGATATAGTAATATCATATGAGCGTTTATTATTAACCATTGTAATGGTTTTGCCATAGCACATGTCACATGTATGCCACGTATAAGTATACTTCATGCTTTCGTGTATCTAATTCGTAAAAATCAGTAGTCAATTTCGAGATGAACAAATCGAATCATCTATATTCGATGCGTATTAAGTCATCGTTTGTTTTAATAGCAATGCCCAAGTCTAATTTAGCAACTATCGTTGTTATTATTGTCAATACAGTGTCAAACACAGAATCAGGCGCTTCAGGCGAAAGCGGTCAATTTTGTACAACGAATTTTATTTTCGAATTTTCACACAATCAAGAAAGTACTCTAATTACAAATCAGAATGTCAAAGTTCAGTCATGTTTGAGAGTCGAAGGATATCAATTTGCTGTAGATAGAGCGTGATACGAATATTTAAAAAGACTCTAAACAGTAATGTCGTCTTAACGCATTGCTATCTCGAAAGGTTTTAAAAACTTCCTGTGATAAAACCGTATGTAAAGAGACATTTCGAAAGAAATAAAAATTATATAATTTATTTAGAAAGTTAAAGTCTATTGTCCCTATCTCTTTGATTCAAGACTACAAATACAGCACAGATTGAATTTACATTTTTTTCATTTTGTAATTTTATTTAATATCACGTGATTTTGTTACGTTGTATTTGATGGAATCGATGTCTATTCGCAATTAAAGGCCAATATCACCTGATCGTGCTACTGTTATCGATGCAATTAAATAAATCGGTCAATGATTAGTAACTACAAATTGTAATTATGATTAATAATTTAAAAAAGATGTATTTTTTAATTATGTCATTATCAATGATAGTTTCTATTTAACCTTGTTCTCGATATATGGTACTTTATGAGTTCTGTAAATCTGAGTACTTTGATAGGAGATGTCCAAAATGACATCCAAGTGATAAGATGATAATAAATATGAGCTTAATATAACGTATGAGTTGGAATAGTTGAAAATTCTTCGATAGGGCGTTTTCTTACGTGAGTGTAACAGATGTAGGTTATATTAATTTTCTAAACACATAATTAAATATTCTATTATAGGAAATATTATGAAATAATTAAATATCACATGTAAATTATATTAGTCAGCTAGTTTGGCGATCTTTTAATAAACAATTTTTAAGTAAATTGTACTAGGAACTGTGAAAGTTCCGAATTTAGATTTACATATGTCATTTTTACTCGTGAACATACCTGAAATCCGTCGTATGCGGAATATCAGTTGAGGTAAGCATTTAAATGAGTGTGTACAGAATGCATTAGAGAATTGAGTTTTAAAAACTTCGAGTAGTACCAGGAATTATTGAAGAATAAGAGATCAATGACAAAGCGCCTACGTACCTTGAAGTATAAGCTATAGTATTTCTGAACGTCTCCTGTGTAGGTAACCAGCTAACAAATTACAGAATATAAAGCTTGTTATGTCTCGTAAGCAAGATTAAATAATATATACTTTTATAGTATTACAAACTCCACTTATCGCTGGACATCCTGCATATGTATACACAAAAGTATAGGAGGAGCATCTCGCTTTTGTTCTTCACAAGATATAATTGGTGTTCTAAATAATTTTTATAGATTTTAGCTTTTTATTATTAAAATTGAATCTTTTTGCGTAATTTAAGAATTATGCATATTACGTAATATAATATTGAATATTATATTTGTTTCTTTTAAATTTTAAGTTTAAAAACGATAAATAATTTATGAAAAAAATAGCTACCACTTGTTTCCGTGGTGTAGTGGTTATCACATCCGCCTAACACGCGGAAGGTCCCCGGTTCGATCCCGGGCGGAAACATTTCTTTTTTTCTTCAATCAATATTTTCTATAGTAAGAGAATAAATCACAATATTTTAGTCATAGACGTACGTCTATCATTTTAGCAGTCTATTCTTAAATATTTCTTAAATATTCTTTATAAACCTTGCAACAATACAAAATATAGAAACATTTTTTGGTACCTGTGTTAGGAATTCTTATATATCCATACCTGCAAATAAATTCCACTTGTTTGATACATATACAATAATTTATTTGTAAATGTGTCATATCGTCATGTACCACATCCTCATTACTCGCAATGTTGTCGATTCAACCTAGAATAAGAGTGATCGTACTTAGTTCCATTTTTCTCTGCTAGGTGCGTCGTAATCTTATTCTGTGTAGTTGATAATACTGTAACTGATATAATAATGAATTAGATGTTACATAGATTTATTTAATATAATATTGTAGATTATAATTTTCCCCCGTCTAGGATTGTCTTCAATATGATATTTTGTAACATTAAGAAATAATTTTACTTAAGAATATCTCATTTACTCGCTGTAAGTATTAATTTAATATATTCCTTTTATCATAGATGTCGCTGATCGTTTAAAATATGTTAATTCGTAGTAACAAGTTCAGTAATACTGTTTCCATGGAACGCTATTGACTTAATTTCACTTTTTATAAGTTTGTATCAAATACTGCTACTGACTTAATAGTGAGTTGCTAAGCAGATTCAACTAGCTGTTCGTCATTCTTTACTGTGCATTTTGCCAAGTGGAATACTCTTCCTCCATAAAAGGTATGTATCAATCATATAATTTACCGTGACAATTTAGTAGACCTTTTTTGATTGTTTCTTCTATAATTTACAAAATACATAAAGCGACATTGTGTAGTACAAGGAATACTAGAAGAAACTTTATCAACATAGTTGCACAATTATAACGTATTGTTATATGTATTCTACCTATCCACTTTATTTTTCATTTAACCTATCGAACCAAAGCGAACGAACCACGATTGCAATTGAAGTACAACAACATATTTACACATTCGAAACTGATAAATATACATGTGCGTAACAATTATAATTATTAGTTACAACGAGACAAATGCAAGATAATAAGAAATAGTCGATAAAAATGATTTTTCTCAAGACTCGTTCACGAGTGCAAACGATTAGCTTCTTCGTCGATAAATTCGAACTAAAATAACAGGAAAAGGAATTCGCCGATACAGATTTATTAAAGATATCAGCGGACATATCGTAGAATTTTCGCGTTGCGCGTCGTAACAAAGCAAACGGACAAATTGTAGCCATCTTTGGAAACACGATCGTCGTGTCAATAACAATAAGACAATATCTTGTTCTTCCCGTATTACCGTGGAACGTGGCAACGTAATGACGTGTTGCGAATACGAGCCTATCGCGATAATAATATTCACGAAACAAGTCCCACAGGTGAAATGATCAAAGTTTACCAGGCACGTCGTTGTTGGAGGCTGTCACCGTCAATTTCTAACTAATATGTCACGTGGAAACTACGGAATTGGCCGGAGGGCGTCTTTGATCTCGCAACAGCCCCCCGGAACCAGCGTGCTTGTCCACCTTCCGAAAACTCACCCTTCGAGTCGCACGCCACGTACGTGCCACGAGGGTCGCTAAATCCAATTTTATTGTTTGCACGCTCAGGAAAGCCGGAATTACTCGATTCCGACCGTGAAGCGTAAATCGTTCCGTCGACTCGATTTCGGCTAATTTAAGCGTGTCGTAATCATTAAAAAGATCCGAGAAGGAATATTCATTTTCTGCCTCGAGTGTTTGATTAATATTAAGTTTCTATGGAAGAGATTTCTCATGGGCGTGGTGTAATCTATGTCAGATTAGAACGTGGTGCGATCTATATAAGATTAGAACGTTTATGGTCTTTGAAGAAGCATCCGATATTTTTGACTAGCGAAATAAAAATTATTGATATAATATCTAGAATGTAGATATATAGGTGGTAAAAATTTTATCGATTAAACAGTTTCTAGTGGCTGTTCGATATTTTTCATCGATTTGACGCTATTCTTTAACTAGTAGATCGGTTCTGCAATTTTAAGGAATTTCTTTATTTGTTTTCTGGGTTGAGTAATTTTTTTTTTTTTTTTTTTTAGAAAAGCACGGTAATAATTTATAATTTTTTAAACATTGTACCACAAATAACGATTCAAATGCTCCTCGAACAAGAAACAAGCTATTTAATTGAAAAATCGAAAACTATTCTTTTAACAAAAAAGTAACGCAACAACGATGAAAGAAAAATGAAAAAAGGATCAATTTTTTCGTAAATAGGAGTAAGAAAAGCTCGAAACGAGCTGGTACACGAATAGAAAAAAAAAAGAAAAAAAATAAAAGATAGCAGAAGGGCGAAAAATTGACTTGGCGATCCATGTTTGGCACGATCATAGATCATTCTATTGTATCAAAAGGGGGTGTGTGTACACATTATAACAGGGACATAATGGCGCACCAATGTGTACACACAACGGGGACAGCGGCGACACAGAATGTGCGGTGTTTGGTCTCCATTAATATCGGATCGACTGGATGGTTACTGCAGGCCATCTCTTGTATCTCTGCCGCTTTTTTTTTTATAGGGCCATATGTCTCGTGCGTGGATCGCGTCCCGTGGCGGGACGCTCATTTGTCAGCACGGAATCTGCCATTGTCGCGATTTGATGCCGGCAGTCAAAACATGCGTGCGATTTTCCCGCCATCTAACGTTGCTTTTAACGCGACAGATCGCAATTACGCGGTGTTGTTCATCGATAAAGACGAGCATAGTGTCTCGTTAAGTTGCAGGTTTCAACGAAACTCGATTAGCAGACTACGGATGTTTGTGCACTTAGAGGAAATTCTAAGGTGCAAAATTACACGGAATACGCGTAATACGTAAAAATATGTTTCTTTATAATATTACCAATAGAATTAAACAAATCACTGCTTGGATTTCAATATTTTCTAAACTTTAATTACGATTAGTTATAGATCCGAATAAAATAACGCTAGCAATTACAGGTGCCATTTTCTGCTTCGCTCTATCACATTTTTAATCTGCGATATGACATAAATCACGGTATAATAATAGAATCAGAAAATTACTCTACGCGAGACATCCTACGTTCTATCGAAATTCGAAATGAAATGTCACCATTAAACGCGACAACAAATAATTCCACCGATATAGCGAAAAAGTCAACCTTGAGAAAAATAACTCTCTGTTTCAAAATACCTCAAAACCTGAAGAACAACAAATTGGAACTCTGTCTCGTCTAATCATTACGTGCCTTTATTTACAACTAACGACGCGTCGAACGAACCGTACTCGTTAAATGTTAGTCAGTAAGCATAGCTGGCAGAAAGCTTAATCGAAAGAAAATCGAAAGAAAATTTCAGAAAAAGAAAGAACGCGAAATGTATCGACCAAAAGAAGCGGAACAGAAGTTCGACCGTCAGAGAATACCTACGGTGGTTGAAAAGAAGGGAGATTGGCCACGTCGTATAATATCAATGGGCGATAGAGGTGGATGGCGATGATCGCATCGCATTAGCAACGGAGCGTTCTATGAGCGACTACCGTCGTGGCCACCGTCTATGTCCGCTTAGAACCCCACAGCGTATATATTATACGCTGGAAGTGTCACCCTAGCTGCTGTGTCTCGGTGTAAAATAAACGATACCTAATTATACGCGTCCCGTCCGCGTGAAAGCCGAACCCGGAGCAAGTGCGTACGAAGGTGGCCTCCTGCTTAATGGGATTACGAAATTACAATTTAGATTGATTGTCCGTGCGCGACTGCCTCTGTACAAGCGGCAACTTGCTATATACCGTGCATTTAAGAGGCAGGATAAAGTCAATAGCGTGAAAGACGCATTTCTCGGGAAACTGATTCCTCATGGAATTAGTACTTGATTGGAAGCAGAAGTTCTGTGATCTTTGTGCTTTAAGAGGCAAGAAATCAGTTGTTTCAGACGAACTTTCTGTTTATTATTCTTTCATGTAATATTCCTTTGTGAGTATCCTCTTCGTTGAATATTTTTTTTATTAAACGTTTTTTTTTTGTGAAGATATAAGTTAAGAATCTATCGAACAGTGATACTGAAAATCATCTGTGTTTCACTGTTCCGTAATTCGTACGAGATATAGTTCGTAATTGACGTTTAAGGTATAGTTTGTTGTGTTATATTATTTATATTACGTCGAGAATTTTCTTAAGCGCAATCAAACAGAGTATAAATATTTTTAACATAGGGAACACTACTACTATCGAGAATCACGGTATTCGTGTTAATTTCATATTTGTAATAAAAGTGCAGAAAAGTGAATTTACGATTTTAATCGAACAAATCGTAATGTTCACGATACAACGTTGCATTAATTTCACGAAATTTCTAAATACCTTAATAGGCGTAATATCTTGTACGAAACATGCTTAAATTAAAACCTGTAATTAATCGTATGCTAATTTCTCGCGACGTCAAACAAAAGCTGGTGAACTCGTGCCTCGAAGCTTGAAAATTTCGTCTCCGGTGATCTAGGCTTCGTAATTTTCCCGGTAATCCAGACAGGCGCAATTTCAGGCAACGATAAATTTTTGTTATTCACCGCGATCGTTTCCGATGTTGTCAATTCCATTTAAAAATCTCGCCGGTTTCGACATCTGGATGCGCCCCGTAATATATAGAGGTGTCTGCGTTGCGGATATCGTATTTTTTTTTTTTTTTTTCACCAG
>NT_176483.1:817924-849579 GCF_000188095.3 Bombus impatiens
AGGCTTCGCCTGCTGCCAAGAGGGTGGCTCGCAGTGGGTGTGCCTGGCGATGATTAATTAGCGTTTGATGAATATGTATGAGAGAAAGGCAACCAACTCCGCTAACACGTACACACAGCCAGCATCCCCTGTGTTACAATAACGCGGCCAACCCCCTTCGCATAGCTCGTTTCAAGCCTGTGATAGCTCTTTCTCTCTCTTTCTCTATTTTCCTCTCTCTCTCTGTCTCTCTTTTTTCTCTCTCTTTCTCTCGTTTTCTCTATGCTTCACCTCTACGGATTCTGCGACTCTTCCGTGAGCTGTATAACAATGCGTTTTCGGGTAAAAATTTTTGTTACGGAACGAACGTCGACCCACGGCCATCCATTATGATTTACGCGGGCCTCGTGCATACGCAGGTTTACATTTACGTTATATTTCGTTAAAATATACCGAGCAATGGCAAACGCGTCAAGTGTACCGATGGCTGGAATCTTGGGATCTAGCTTTGATATTGATGGATTAGTAGCAAATGTAGGAAGAAGTAGCGCAGTTGAATTTAACGTACGTGTATGGTGACCTGCTAGCATATTCACTGATATTGACACGTATGACTGGTACCGCGTGATAATAAAAGTAGAAATTTATTTAAAAAATTAAACGCCCGGCATAATGTCGTATTATGGAATAATACACGTACAAATTACATCTCGTTGTGTGTTTAAATAGAGATGAAAGATCGGTAGTTCTAACGTTGATCATAGTTCCAAATATTCTAAAATAATATTCTACAAAATAAATATTCCAAAACATTCCATTTCCAGTGTCTCTCGCAAATAAATCCAAAGAAGATAGAATAAAATTAAGGGTAGTTGTAAAATTTCTTAAAAAATCCAATCTCCATTTGCCTTCGAAATTAAATCCAACAGAAAATAAAACAAAATGTACCATAATCGGAAAAATCGCGTTTCTATTATTTCTCAAAACTAAATTCAGAGAAGATAGAACGGTATCGAGCATAACTGAGAACTGTCTAAAAATATTCATTTCCGATATTCTGGAAAACTAAATCCAAAAAAGAGGAGAGGAAAAAGGTTCGGTTAAAATAACGCGGAACCATGCTGTCCTCGTGGTATCGAACGCGTGACACATCGACTTTCCATGCTGTGCGTCCGATTGGAGGTATCGGGACGCGTTCTACACCGATATCCATCAGTATCGCATAAACTGGCTGGTTGTATCGCAGCAAAATATCACCTATGGTACTGCGAGCAGGGCGCGAGGGGTTTAGATTTCGGCGAAACGCGAGGCTGAAAGGCCGACGGTGAGCGAGATCGCGCGCGCGCGCGCGCGCGGATTGTTCGCACTGCGAGGAGAACAATGCAAACAATGGCGGGGCCGAAGCGCTGTGGTGAGACCCGGCTTACGCGGTGAATACAATTACATTATGAACTCGATTACCATTTAAATGGAAACAAACGTGAAATGCTAAAATACACCGACGACTCTCCGCCTCTGCCAGCCAACCAGAGCCGTGCCTCTCGGCGCAACGCGCGCGAAAATGTGCAACCGCCTCTCGAGTGCTCGATCATCGGTATGCAAATAGCGTGCACGGGCATACACACGTGTGTGCACAGCGTTTCGTCGGGAAAATATTTCGTGCGAAGGGATTGCATCGGGGAAAGATCATTTTTGTTGCTAGATTGCTTCGTTCCGTTTGCCTTTCGTCGGTTCGTGCTTTGGTGATTAAGTAAAGAGCACTGATATTTTTCGCTTGGCTGAATATTTTTCTCTTTGATCGACGATTTAGGAAGAGAGATGGAATTAACGGGTTATAATTTGGAAATTAGAAATTATCGTACGGAACGTGGCGGAGAGAGAATTATTCGTTTTCGTATAGTTAATCCTTTCGTGTCGGATGTTGGATATAGCCAACATCCTACTCTAACGTCTTATTAATTAACGATAACGTGTATTTTTCAGTGAAATTGATCTCGAGTTTTCAACTCGTTCAGTTTATATGTTATATGTTATCGATAGGAGCAGTTTTGCAATTATTTCAACATTTTTCACGTTTATTTGAGCGCATCTCGTTTTCTCTCTTAATATTTTGTACGGTTGATAGCAATACCTTGACGATATTTTTAACTAAATTAGATTTCTTGGTATATTTAATTAGATTAAATATTTTTATAGATCAAATTTTATTGTTTCGTTCTAATCCATTCCACTATAAAATGAATTTTTCGCTTGATGAAAAGGACATGTAGCTTACAGGGAAAAGTATCCTAATAAGTGATATGAATTATAATATCCTTCTAACAATAGTACCTACAATTATGGAAACTAAATATGTAGAGATTTGCTCCACCCTCCGTAATATTTTAATAAGTACATTGATTTGAATATTTTGTATATTTTCGTATATTACGTGCACTCCGTACATTTATATTCCTCACAATTGCGTATAGTTCAGTCAATAGAGCTATTCGGGTGAATTTTATCCGATATAACGGGCTTCTTTTACACAAATCGCTGTTAAATATCACAGAAAATGGAAAATTAAAAGGTATATTCTGACAGGGAGCTTCTAGTACCTTCAGCGCGTAATTTTTCACAAACGTAACATCGACTGTTCCTATGGAAAAGACAATTTCAAGAGCGCGCTTGTCACTCGATTTTTAACACTCGTTTTCTCGGTAACTGTAGCACTGACAAAGATGATTTTTTTTTTAATTCGATGTACCGTGGAAGACTAGACATGATTTTTGTACCAAGAGCCACGACATATTCTTTGCGAAGTACGTATGAACCAAACTTTACCTAGTCTTGGTCCTTTTAAAGGAACGTGTGGTTCTTCATCGTCTGTGTTCTTATTCTTCATCGACGTAATTATTTATTGTTCTCGTTTGCGACGGTCACATCGTGTTCAGGGGCTGCTTCGACGGCGTTTCAAAACGAACAAAAAGTATACGTAACTTTTTTTACAAAGATTTTCAGAGGAGATATTTTAAGAAACGCGTTAAAGAACCGATCAGCTTTGCTATATCGAATTTCCACGAACGTATAACCTTTTCGAGTGGCGCAAATATTCATTTTCATTTTCTACTATATCCGGCACCGGTTTATGTTAAAAACGTTCTCGTTAAATCAGATCAAAAACATCCCAATAGCTCTATTTGACTGGACCAATAAACGTCCGCAGCATATTCATACGAAATTCGTCGTCCACGCGTTTAGCTACTCTCTGCGCGTGTCGATGGCCGTGGAACGAAAAAAGAGTTCCGTTTAACGTGTCCCATCAGCACCCCAATTCTAATTATTATACACTTAATTTCCTAATGAACCGTATCGAACGGCAGGCTCGATGGAACGGCGCACTCGTGCACTGATTTCACGGGCCACCTGTCGCACTGCTGTCCTACCCACCCCATTGGTTTCGTCGAATTGGACACGCAGGGTGTAAGACATTATTCTACGCGAAGGGTCACGGGGACTCGATGAAGACACGAGTATTACTTCTCAGACTGTATTTTCCTACGAAAGTTTTTCCTACGATAAAAAGTGTTTCTATCTTGCGATGTGCGATCGACTGAGAAAAATATTGAAAAAAGTATCCGCGTAATAAATGCTTTTTGATGTGAATGTACGGCGATCACAAGAAACATTTGTATAATACAAGCTGTGCAAGAAACGTTATTTTCAAGGAAATGTCTGTTTATTAGGTTCTACGTTTCAATTTCATATCATTATATTTTTCTAATTATATGAAAGTATGTAGGTACTATTAAATGACACGAAACTTAATATATTTGAATCGAATTAATTTGTATATAAATGGTATAATAAATATAATGGCGTATAAATAATTCTTGTAATAATGTACTTTACCTTGAATACGTTTGCTGCAACGCTTAATTAAATCGAATTTGCTGAAAAACTGTTTTTAAGTTTTCTCCATTTTTATATTAGTGATATATAAATTTATAGTAATGTTTTAAAAGAAAAGAGAAACTGAATATTTTAAAATGAAAATTAATATTAATTTCTACGTTATCTTTACATCGTCTCATTTTCTACAGCCAATTACAAATTTATTATTACAAATAACATATATATGTGCACTTTTTTGATTTTAATAATCGACGATTAAAATTTTATGAATATCAATGTTCTATCAAGACTTGATATTGTGTTTATGTCAAAAAAGGAATCTTCACAGGGCATAGTGATACAGCACAAGTAACATTACCTGGTATTCAGCGACCCTATGTAGAATGTTCCTTTCTCTAGAATTCATGAAAGGACGAAAACCAGGGGCGTGTCGCTTGTACTTTGCTGTTTGGACATTTTCGAACAAAGCTGTATCAATATTTCTTTCGTTTCTGCGGTCGTATGGCGTGAGATCTATACATTCTTTGCACCCTTCAAATATCGTGTGCAACGTTTCCAACGTTTGTTGTGGCTAGCCAGAGGCTTTACACGTTCAAGCTGTTTATCTCGATCCATATTGTCATTATAATACATAAATTAAACAATGAATTTTCAGTCTGTACGTGTTTGACGAAATTCTGAAACCTCGTTTTAACTCCTGAAATTTGAAATTAGTAATCGTAAATTATTTCCTAAGAATAACGATATTCTCAGCGAACTTCTCCCTAATTTCTATACTCTCTATAAACGTTTCTTCTGAATCTTATAGAAACGCTATCTCAAGCTCGGTCGTACATTCTAAACGCGTCATTTAAATAACAGAAAGCCACATAAAACGAGACCAATATTTTACAATCAGTAGAATCGTTAAACTGCGGAAACGCATCGCACCTTCGGTGTATGACCGAGTTTCATAGCGTTCTTTCAGGTTTCGCTTGAAATCCTAATCCCATAATATCCTCGAACCGATATATCGTCGTCGGTAATGGAATCGTGCATTCAAATGGACATCGTTTCCCAGCGAGTGTAGGAGGCAGGTCGCGGAGAGAGCAATGCCGTGGATGATATTGCCAATATTTGGTTTGATTCTGGTGCGAATGTGCAGGGTGTATGCCAAGGGGGTGCTCGCACCCCCTTAAGCGCGAGCACGGGGGTCGGAGGGTCGGTATATGTTAGACGCGCGCCGATTACCATTTGAATGTTTCTACCCCTGGTCAGCCTTTGTCAACCCTCCTGACAGTGACCGCACCTATCTATCTAGAAGGGATCCATTCTCCCTTTTCTTTCTTCTTTCCATCGCCGTATGTTCGCTGCTAGCTCTTCCATATCGAAAGACAGGCGACTTTAACAACCTTCGAGTCTTTTTCTTCCGTCGCATTGTTGTTGCTCGCCTGACTTTTTATTGTGACGCGTTCCGTTAGCTCGACTCGAAAAGAAAGAAGTAATACTTATGAAGCGAGGGATTGGCAATATATGCTTTTCGCTTACACGTTTGTTCGTATCATTTATCGAGCTATTTATTGGAAGAGTACGCTAAAGAATGATAAAAGAATGAATAACGTGTAGATGTAACGGAAGACTTTGTAACTTATTTCAGCTTCCTTCAAATTCGTTTGGTCTTTTCCTCGATATCCAATTCTTAATCGTTTCCCAAACCAATCCACATCAGCTAATAACGTTTCTCGTTTTAGTTAATTTAAATTTTATAGTACGATCGAATCTATGTCGAAACTAAACGAACCGATGTTGAAGAACTAAATAATCCACATCCACAAGTCTATTTATTATAAAAATGACGATATAAATGATCTTAAATTCCAAGATCAATTTTATGAAGTAACATTTGTCACTGTCGAGGCTTTTTCTCGACATATGAAGTCGTGTTTTCGACTTGTGGAGCAACGTGACTTTTAACCTCTGCTCAATTAACACTAGACTGATAATCATCGTCACCCTTCGAATCACAGGTTCAACAATTTAAGTTTCTTCCATTTAAACGGTAGCTTGTTATCTGGTCATTCGCCGTTACCGGAGATCAGATCGTCGGAACAATTATCTCGTAAAACGGTTGGCAAGGGGTTTGCCGTTCGTATTCACGGATAGGTCTGTGATTCGCGATCGTTGTTGATTCAGTGCGTTGAACATCGCACGTGCGCCGATGTAGACGTACGTAAAGCTCCCGCAACCCGAACTTCAGCACGCGCCGCGATTATGCGATTACGCGATTACGTGTGTCGGTTTCTGTACCCTAGCTGGCCCATCCAAGAAGAGGTCCACGAACGATACCCTACGTGTCATCGATGACACGGAGCATTTTTTTTCTCTGCCTACGTCCAAATAAAGAAGAAAATGTTTCAAGTTTGATTTTGTCGTTTTAAGTTGGAAATTTCGCGTCGTTCTCTTTTTTACACGACGAATGGGCTTCGAATTGTTGCGAATTTATGGAAAATTTAAAGGTGCAAAATTGCATCTTAATATATAGAAAGTGTGTGCAGAAACATATAAAATAATCTAAAATATAGAATTTATTAGATTCAAGTTAATTCATAAAAATATGTGAAGTTAATGACGATTTATAGAATACACGGTCATGTTCTACCGGAAGCTTCGATTAACTCTGTCGTGGGAACTTTCATGCCTCGATCTTACTCGTATTTTAAGAATCAAAGAAACTTTAAAACGAGATTGAAACAAAAAATCATCACTTTCCGTCTTCTTCTTCAAATTCATTCTTTCTCTAAAAAGTACTTGTATTTTCAAGTATCATATCAAAATATAATTCCTTCATTGGCAATAAATATCAAGTAAATTCTTTTTTTTTATTTAATATTTCATATTCACAATTTGTCCAATTTTGGTAGAATTTTTTAGCTGTTTGATTATCAAGTGGGTGGCTACCCCCAGCGGGGTACCATCTTCGTGTTTGTCAGGATATATCCTTTATGACCAAGTAAATTCTATACCCATTTTCAGATTGATTTCAAAGACCAACAGAGATGATTACGACATTCGCGTTTCGTTACAGTCCTAACGAAGTCTCAAATATTTTCATGACTCAGTACAAGTAGAAGCTACAGGTCGCTAGCTCTGATATTAAATGCTATATCGTACGAATGATAGGGTATTATTGTACGCAAGAAATATCGTCGAATTTTAAAGTAACGCGATAAATCACGAAGAACGTCGGAACACAATGTACCACATCTTTCGCGCATAGTTGGCGAACATTTAAAATCGCATAACGCGTCCACGCGCATTGCCTGCGTACCAGCAAGAATTAAGGGAGGTAGGAGTGATACGTAGCGACACGAGCCGACACGTGACTGTGCCGCTTTATACAAACAGCATTATGCACGCTCGTGCTAACATAAATTACTGTGGGTTTAATATCGGACGTCGACGTTGGCCATAGCCGACCACCTCCTGAGCAAAACACGTTAAATGCGGCCAACCGAGCCCGCTTCTCTGTCATGAAACGAACTTCCTTCTTGCTGATCGCAGGTGTCAGCAGGTTTACCGGTAATCGAATTTTGTATATTGACAAATAATTTTTGTATTTTTGTAAATTCGTTTTTACGGTGTAAAATGTTCTTTCGCCGATTCACGAGAGTAATCGAACGTTCGTTATAGAAAATTGTATGGGTATCTTATGCGTTTTGCTAAACTTTAGATCGTAATACGCGAAATGTACGATCTTTTGCATTAGGTAATTTTTTCAAATTCTCGTTAGATTTTAATTCACGAATGATTTTAATTTCCAAAGATAAACTCTCTTCTATCCTAAAACAAGGATAAAAACGTTCAACCGTTTTCGGAATTATTTCATCTGTTTTCCTTTCGACCCATCAGACTCAAGGATCAACATCCGGTTTCGATTTTCTATTTCGAGAGATCAAAACGCGTCCGCCACCGAACGCATCAGTCACCCTCGAAACATTTACCCAGAGGAATTTCGATTCTGATCCCGATTCATTGATAAACGAAAGGCTTTAATACATGCAGGCGGTCTGCATTCCGTCATTCTCCGCGGGGTGTCCACTTATCGAGACCGTTTCATTCCCTCTTTTCGTTCATTCTCGCCTTTACAGTCGCTCAGGCTGCTTTCCAAGGGCATCTCGTAAGGCTCCCCAAAGTCGCTTACAAGCGCTTTCACGTTTAGAAGTCGTGAAAGAGCTTATTGTGAAATTTAACCGAGATTTTCCCCGAATGCTGCCATTCATATACGACCGCCTTTCTGTCTTCGTTTACATTCAACCAGTCAGCTGTTTGTACCGTGCACGATGCACTGATTATTTAAATTCTTTGTTCCGTTCGCTCAAAGTACGTGACATTTTTAATTAAATAATTACAGCGATTCACAAAAATATTCGAACGCTCGTACGAGTATGTTAAGTGTTATAGGATGTATCGCGAAAATTTCATTAACAACATGATCGGATTATCGTTATCGTATTGACGAGGTTTAACCCCTTAACCTACGATTTACGTTCGAGTATGCCCGTAATATTTACTTTTGGCCCGATCATCGTACTACGAGTCATGCTCGTAATATTTACGTTTGACGCGATTATATACTGCGGGTCATGCTCGTAATATTTACGTTTGGCTCGATCATCTACTACGGACTATGCTCGTAGTTGTAGGTTAAGGGGTTAAAGGAAATTTAAGGATATACGCAGAAATTAGAAAATATTTAGCACACCTGTATATGTACCTCGCAGTGACCGTAAAAATATTTAAACAGTCGGTCACCCGTTATATTAACGAGCCTTGTTATTCACCGGAATCATCCCTAACATTTATTACACGCCTAAAATGTAAATGTTTGTAACGTATAATTTACGATTTTTGTATATACGCGAGACGACGATTCATAATGAGAATATGAAAATTAAATAACTTGGAAATTTGGAAATGTAATAATCCAAATGATCGGTAATTTGGAAACTAGGAAATTTTAGTATCTCGTTTTACGCTAAACTTATTGAACACATTTCCAACGAAACGTTTTCTCAATGTACGTAATTGCGATTCCCGCGTCCTACAGCATAGTTCACGCTAATCGCACGAAATTTTATTTTTATTAATTTTATAATATAGCGAAACATAAAGCAAGTAAACGTTTATTTTGCATCGCGTTGCTACGCTTGTATCGCATTTTACTACAAACTTAGGAACGTTTATAGTTACAGGTGGTGTTAGAATGGCGGAAGTGAGTTACATTAGAAACCCTTATCCTGTGCCGGATGTAGTACGCGAAGGAGTGTGGCTACGACGACCTGTACTAGGTAATAAAGTTTCACCCAAGGACAAAGACTGGAGTGCAAAGTTAAAAGCGCACGAACGTCTCTTTGCTCATCATACGCTAAACAGTATACGGAAAGATAATAGGCTTCTGAGATCACAGGTAAAACTACACGCGTTAACCTAAAATCTTCGTATTTATTTCTTTATCTGACCATCTAGTACAATCGAATCTCGTTTTTTATTTTTTTATTATGACAGTACTTGCGTGACACATGTCTAAATATTCGTGTCATTTTAATTATACAGGGTAACTGGTGGTACAAACGAAAAGGGGGTGACTCTACGCGAAAAAAGAAGTCGAAAATATAGAATAAAAATTTTTTATTAATTTTTTTTTTAATTTTTCCATCGAGACAACGATCTACAGTGAGATCAGTTATAACAATACGCGATAAAGTGCACGCGTATCGAACGAAAATTCAAAGTCGATTTTCTCGAAAACAAAGCCTCGAACGAACAATTTTTATTCTATATTGTCGACTTCTTTTTTCGCGTAGAATCACCCCATTCCGCTTGTACCACCAGTTACCAACCACCCTGTGTACACGCGTAGATATTAACTTTGCCAATGTATCGTAAGTTCCATGCAATTTATTTCTATATTTTTACAAGCTATATATTCTTGAGAAAGTTTCTATAATACGTTTTTTATTATCAATTTATAATTAAATATTCCGAATATATCTTAATATACACTTTGAAATTTAATTTATTTCTAGGTGTATCTTTATGTAATCTTTTCTTGTATGATAAACACGAAACAGCAAAATATTGCAAAGTTTTTCGTATTTGATAAAAGTTAAATTTGTTAAAAATCGTCCGCTATTATCACAATTCACAACAATTTCTTCCAATTTTTCTTCCATTTGTATGTTCATGTTATCGCGCATAGTACAGAAAAATAGTTACAACTTTGTTTTTACAAACTACAAAATTACGTTTTTCACTAATCTGTACGAACGTGTTAGGTACCAAACGATGCTCTGGATCTGGCGCTTACAACCGTGTACATTCACAGCAAAGATACGTTGGTGCCCAAGAGCTACGTCCTAGTGCAACCAGAAACTTTAGGAAAGAGAACGTGGCGTGTTTTAAAAAATCAAATCGAGGTAAAACGCAACGCTCCTTGTAATTTATTCTATATTTTTATAAAATCTTTTATCCGTAAGGTAAGAATCTTTTAAACCGTTAACGATGACATCTTTCTCAATCAAAAAATATATAATAATTTAGACGTTCGTGTTTATTTTCAATTAATCAAGGTTTCCAAGACACCGGATATTCCAGTAACGGAAGATCCCGTTTCGTTGCTTGTGGAAAAAGCAGAATGTTATCGTGGTCCGGTGCCAGAGAGACGAGTCCATCCGAGTAGCGTGAAATTAAATATCTCCGGACCTCACTCGGTTCAATCTAATCCCGGATACAGTCGCAAAATCGACGGAACTTTTTACAGTATTTAAACAGTATTTAAACACGGATCTGTACGGTGTTTGAGATGGAAACCCGACAGACAAATCTGTGCTAACAATCGTATTTGAGGAAATTAAATCAACGATTTTATGATTATCATCGGCACTGTCGATCGTTTCTATATATGTTTATGAATACGTATCATTTTGCCGTAATATCGCCGATAAATCTATACGGTTCGTGTGCGATTAGTAGAGTACTTCGTTTCATACTTTGTTTTGTATATCTTCTTAATTATAGTGACATTTCGAAGAAAAATTGCCACGCAACGTAATATCTAGATTGTTATACAATGCCAATTATTTTATATACGTATGTTTCGTTAAATGCAATAAAAATTACAGATTCTACGTAGAAAAGTGGGTGATTTCAGTAAATTGGAAAATATTCGTATTGGAAACAAGGGTGCGGTATAATTAATAGAAATAGTAGCAAATGTTTAGAAACCGAAACGGAATTTTACAACAGTTAGAGAAATTTAGTATATAAGAAAATTATTTATTAACATATGGCATGTAATGGAAGCTCTATCAACGGCGAACATCATATCAGGGAAACAGAAAAAACATCCCAAAAATCTCGAGCCAACCGAAATCATCGCGATAACTGCCCTTTACTTAAGACACCCCCGAGGCCGATGGTATCGGACCCGAACAATGTTGACAAATTTGTTTCGTAGATATCTCACGGTGTCGTGATGCGGTATCTTTGGAATCTTGGCAGCGATCTGCCGCGTGCAGCATCGGTTTCGCCCCTTTGGACATCGCTGTGACAAGAAGCGAAAGCGTGAGTCAGTGCACGGTGCGTTCTCACTGTCGACCAACCGAAGGGACAGAATGTCCCATTACCCGGGTAATCCTTGTTTGTAATAAACCAGCACCCTGCTGCCAGGGGGTGGCAGCCACCCTCGCCGCATAACGTCGCGGAGGTGGAGTCATCTCCGCACGCATATGCTCCTCATGGAATATCATTTATGTTTCGCCCCGTGCAGGCGTCTATCTTGCCCCCGCGTTTGACCCGTTCAACCCCTCTGACACCCTCTTCCAGCAGAAACTACCCTCTACGTCCTTATACATACGCCTAATCCGGCCATGATTGTCGTGGCGACCGCCTCGTCACGAAAACTCCTCCTCGACTCGTGCACCCGTTTTCTCTTCTTTTTTCTGTTTTATTTGGTCTGCCACCATCAGCTCGACCCCGTTATCTTTTTAACGACATTGGTAGGTGAGTCGAAGGGAAACGGGCCGCGAGATTATTGTTTCGCTACTATGGCGAGAGATTTTCGAGGGTTTCGACGGCTGGAATTGGTGAATTGTGAGGTTCTCGAATGGGGTAGAGAGATCTACAGATTTAAGGACGGGGCTGGTTGAATAGCAACACGATTTGTAATTGTTCAAATTCTGTTGTATCGTAAAATAAAATAAAAATGCAAGTTTATAGGTAGTTGGAAAATTCACAAAGTTTCGTTGCGTTAATCGACGTTAAGATCATGTAAGGTGTAAGACGCAGGATGAAACGAAGAAGATAAAAGCTAAAATATTCGTAAAGTTTATCACAAGACATATTTTTCATCATAGATATTATTCGTATAAACGGTTGAAATTCAATACACTTGTAAGTACTTATAAAAAGAATCTTATAAATTTTACGAGAGAAATTCGTAAAGTTGTATAAAGGTAAGTATTCATAAATATTTTCCTATTGAGTAAGCGTAACCTACACCCTCGAGTAAACATTATTCGTCCACGACGAATCAAATAACTCCCCCTGTAGATTACATCACGTCGAATGCCTATCGACGTGGATTCTTTTTCTTTCTCGATTAGGGGGCGTACAGAAAGTGACAAGAATAAGGGTGGAGCGATCTCAGGCCGCGATGGGTAACGAGCGAGGTAACCAGCCAATTACTTGGCTGAGCGATTTTATTTGTATTTAATTCTTATTTAATTTACTTTTTACGGTTGCCTTCGTCAGAGCCTCCGTTAACGAAATGGAAGATTCGTACGCCGTTGCAAATTCGCAAAATCATACCGTGGTGCATCGAACGCAATTAATTTAAACGACGGTAGTAAACTGACTTCTGTTTAACAAACACCTCGGAAACGATCGTTAAAGGTTTGGTCGATGGTGATTCGATGAGTTTGATTGGAAAACCTAATCAACAATAAACTCGTATATTTATATTTATACAAGGTGACTTGAAAATAGCAATGGAAGCAGAATATTTGTACCACTTCTTACCACTTCGTCAGACGTGGTTTTTAAATTCCATTCCAGATTTTAACTTATCCTTTTTGACTTATCCTGACATTGAAAGCGATAACAGGAAACACTTGCTTAAAGTACAAATATGCAACGATGAATAAATAAAATTAGATTTGTAATAATATTTAACGAGATTTTAATACAAGGACATATGTAACTTTTAAGCTATAGAGTATTAATTGTAAATTTGAAAGATCGTGGTTATTGAACGTGTTCGACGAATAAATGGTAACAGAAACAATGATCGATTTGCTATCTTCCCAATTCCTGCTCGCATACGTTTACTCGAAAGGAAATTCCGCGTAAAAGTCGCAGCAAAGTCTCATTGATCCCTCCGGGATGAAGTTGTTATTCCAGTGAACTTGTTACGTTATATTTATCAGCGCGGTGCACACTGCCACCACCCGTCGAGCTTTATCGTTCCTTTCGGTCCCATTTTTGCTCCCTCGACTTTATTCACCTACGTACTGTCAAGACAAAGCCGCAAACGACGTTATAAAGGACAGCCAGAAATAGGCTGTATTAAACGAATGATGCGAGTGATTTTTCTTGACGTTTAGCATTCTAGAAACGAAATATGCACCTGCACGGAAAGAAATAATGGCATGCTATTTACGTACAGGTAGTTTAGGCATATAGTCTTAGCTTTAATCCTCAGAATCATCGGTTACTAACTGTTACTAAATTTCTTGAACATTTATTTATTATATACCGCGTGTGAAGAGATTATGAAAATAGAAGTTCGTTTTGGAAACGAAAAATTAGAAATTTCTTAGGAGAAAAAGAAAATTGTATCTGTTCCGCGCAATGTTTTATATAATAGACGTTTCATTCGTTTCGTACACGTAGAAATTGAGTTAGATTTAAATTTTAAACGTAGAAATTAGATTGAACCGGATATGAATTTTACCAAATTTCAGATATAAAATTTACATTAGACTGTGCGTAAATTTCTTATAAATTCTATGAATTATAATTGCAACAATTTTGCTCATAATTAGAACGAGCTGTGTTTCAGGAGATATAGAATCGTAAAAATTTAATTGAGTTTGGTCGTTTCTGTTCGTAAGAACAAATACAAAAGGAGCTCGAAAGGTACGTGGTTAATCAAATAGTAGAAGCTCCGTGGTTGGAAATTTACCCTCTATTCCAGTCGATCTGGTTTCTCAGTCCCTTTAATGTAGAGAGAAAGCCACCCTCTTTGTAGGAGGTCAGATCTATATGAGTGGTAGCTTATGAAGCTTATTTTTTAATTTCTGTTCAATATGTTGCCGTGCCACTCGAGTGTTTGTCCAACGTTTTAAAGTTATTTCAAGACAACTTGCCACCAACATCCCACCCGTGGGGGTTTCAGCTGCAATTGTCTTTTCTATTAGAATAGGGGAAGCGAAATCACGGTCGTGCGATCGCTGATTCTGTGAGAACGCTCGATCCTTTCGTTTCCTTTATTATTCAAATAAACAAGGCTCGCTTCATTTTTATTTTTAAAATGTACTTAATCCAAGATTTTTTATAACGCGAGCTTCAAAAACTAAACTAATCGAGTCCACTTTTCGCGGATCTCTTAATTTCATTATTCGGGTACCTATCCGGTACAAGTATTTCAAAAAACGACTGATTTATCTTCATACATTTATTTATCATAAGGAGATTACACAAATGATCGAAAATTCCAAAGTATGCGACGTTATTATCTTTTTCTGCGTTCCGATTTACAAAGTCGATCAGCGTGACTTCTCAGCGACTCGTAGAATCTGTTTAAAGATATAAAGTTACAATGGTTTTAAACGTAGAACGTCAAGCAGCGTCGATATTTGTTCGCCAAAGTAATAAATGTTCTACATCGAATGGTGGCATGTTCGTAGTACAAGAACAGCGTTAAAGTTACAAGAACTTGAAATTTACATTGCTAAACTATCGAGTAACAAAATAACTCGTCACCAAAGAAAAAGAACGTTTGCTATTTATCCATTCACATTGTACGCCAAGCGACGAATAAACGAAATTCAGCAGTCAAATTTTACGTAAAGAAATTCATCTGCGTTGATCTCCTATCGCCATCACCAACGAAACAACCGTCCCTTTACACAGCCAGACGCGTTTCCGTTCTATTTCGGTGAATCGCCCTGCACAAAAAACAGTTAACTATCGCTATTACTTCCTGCACACGCAAGTTCTCTGTTCCTTCGTTCTCTCGGGGCTGAAAGGAAAGAAACCGGATTAAAAAAATGAAACGGCGAAAGAGAAGAAGAAAAAAGAAAAGAGCCTCTAAACGATGGTGGAAGGTCAAGCCAGAGATTACGAAAGGCTCGTGCGACGTTTGCTCGTTAATTAGGGAGTTCTAATTATAGTAAATGCGTGAGCAGAGGCAAGGTACGCGGAGATCGTGCCACGGCAGAAGCTCCAGGGATCAAAATGCAACCCTCCGCGAACGAGCCAAGATTACCTTCGAGGGTCCTCGCCGCCCCCTTCGCTAAGGCCAGGCCCAACCTGCGACGACGATGAGTCCTCTCTCTCTCTCTCTCTCTCTCTCTCTTTCCCTCTATACAGCTATTCCGTTCCCTAGTGCTCTCAGCCACTCTCTCAGATATCACCTAAAATAACACCAGCCTGGAACCACTCGCCAGGATAGATTTTACTGCTCGGTGTATAACAAATGGATTAGTATTTCGGTAGACGGTCGCTAATCCCCTTTCGTTATGAGCTTGAAGATTATTTCGATTATCGTGCATTGATTTCGGTCAATCGTCGCAGCTGGAAATTACGTCGACGGACCGTGAACCAAGAAAAATGATGCTGCTTGTCGTGTAAGTTACAGAAAATCGAGGGTTCGCTTCGGTGTTGCGTTTGTATTTATGTATTACCTAAGGCGAGAGTCTTTCTTCGTGGTGAATTTTTCGATCGAGAAATTGTAATTTGGATGAATGAAAATTGATATTAACTACGATATAATAATACGTTTGACAATAACTCTTAAATATCACATATGCGTAATATAAGGATCCGTGTGCCTGTTATAATTCGTTCTAATTTTCACATCATCGTAAGAACTATAATCTCCAGAGATAGAAATATTAAAGAGATTCATAATCACCGAAACGCTAACCGTTATCGCGATGGAGATAAGGGACACCGCTTAAATCAAATCGAGACACGTATTTTCGTTACTCCAGCTAAACCAAGCAGCACGCTTAAGCAACCCTAAGTAAACATCATCTAAAACACGTTTCAGACGGGTAATCCCCATTATGCTCGCGGCACGTCTACTTGCATCGCGAAGAATTTCTCCTAATTGCAGGAAAAACATGTCTGTGTACAGATTAGAATCGGCATACAAACAATAGGATATATCGTTTCCCGGGGTTGGTTATTTGCTGAAAATTTCAAGAATCTCCTTTACCTGGGCCATCCATCCCACTTACGACTGCGAAGTGAGCAAATATATGTTTTGCATTCGTACGAGTGGAAAATGTGACAGTACGGGCCACACACTGGGGCGCGTTCGACCCCCTCCGTGCGAGGATTCTGCAACGTCGTCACGTGGGAATTCGGACACGCGTTTCTGTTCCCCGTCAGCCGACCCTTTCGTACCCCTGTGCTGTAACGCAGACCGTCGCTGTTAACTTTTTTGCCCTCTGCTTGACGTTCGCAAGATATTGCAACGTTGAACGGCCACTGTTTTTACGCCACATCCACCCTAAAGGAGAAAAATTCGAGGTGACATTTCGAGACCGTAATCATTACATCGTGCACGCTTATAGAAATTTGTATTTCATTTGTATTTTTACTTTTTCAAGCAACATTGGAAATATCGCGTCCTCGAATTATAAATTCCCATCGAAAGTTCTACAAATATTATGTGTACGAGTGAACTGTGATTACCTCGAACGTTTATTTATATTAAAGTTGTATCAAAATAACGACTAATATAATTGTCAATGAGATCGAGAAAGTATATATATTTCATTTGTATTTTTACTTTTTCAAGCAACATTGGAAATATCGCGTCCTCGAATTATAAATTCCCATCGAAAGTTCTACAAATATTATGTATACGAGTGAACTGTGGTTACTCCGAACGTTTATTTATATCAAAGTTGTATGAAAATAACGACTAATATAATAGTCAATGAGATTGAAAAAGTATATATAATTTCATTTGTATTTTTACTTTTTCAAGCAACATTGGAAATATCGCGTCCTCGAATTATAAATTCCCATCGAAAGTTCTACAAATATTATGTATACGAGTGAACTGTGGTTACTCCGAACGTTTATTTATATCAAAGTTGTATGAAAATAACGACTAATATAATTGTCAATGAGATCGAAAAAGTATATATATTTACTTGTATATAAGCAAGTATCCTTGGTAAATCTCTTTGATATTTACGAAATAATGTTTCAACAATAATGTCCGATATATTTTGATATATTTAGGCTTGCTATAATTCTGCCCCTTTATTTTTTTTATGATTTTGACATACGCATCGAGACAGACGCGTGGAAAATATAACGCAAACGGATATAATAGACCTATATGTAACGAATTTGACTGGAGAACATGCAGGCTACAATTACCACTACGAAAGTGAGTGACGTTTACGTCAGGCTATCCCGTTTATCCGGAGGGTTGCTGCCAGTTCCTTATCTGACGATTTCGTGCTCCGTGAAACAAATCAGGCTACATTAATACGTGTTCTACATCATGCGGAAAATGCGCAGGGTTATGGACAGATAGAGATATAATTGTTGATCGGGACATATTGAATTTGGATAGGATATAGTTGTTTGAGCGGTACGCTCGAATTATCGAATTTACGATCCTCGATATGCTGGCTGGTTAAACAAGAAATTAAAATTGTATAAAGGAAAGACGTTGTCAAAGAGCAGCATTAACAACTCCATATGCAGAGACAGCCTTACAATAAAGTAATCGAGATAATATTTTATAAAATTACGAAGGGAATGTTCGTGTGATAAAAATGAAAACGAAGATCGTACGATGTTTTCTACGAGGCTGTAAAAGTGACTCCATTTTTGTAAATAAGCGAAATGGTAATTTGATTTGATACAATTTATATTCTAAATTAGCAGAAATAAGAGTAGTGTGAATCGAAAAACCTTTATAACGGATTATCCAATATTTTTCGAAATTTTGCGGTATCTTGGTAAATCTGTTCTGTAAAAGCAAACGTTAACTTTATCCAACCGCAAACATACGTATAATCCGTTTGTTATAAAATTATAATTAATATAATTCGCTTTCAAAGTAAAATCTCACGGCATATAGACAATCCTATGCCATAAATCGTAGATTTTATCACTTAAATAAGATTAATCGCGTCGAAATGAATAAACTTGTACGGTTCGATCGACTCGAACATCGCAAAATTAATTTAAGTTAATAACTATATGGTAGGTATTTTTCCAAAAGAACGTTATTTTATAGATTATCAGGTAATCAGATAAGACCGGAGACCAATTAATTCTCGAGCAATAAATTTCATTTTCTTCCCTTCCCTATCACCGATCGGCAACCCGATAACGATATTCTTTTTAGGTAGTTACACGAAATTTCGAAATGTTTCTCGTGCACATACACGCGAATGCCCTTTAGCGAGTCGTATTCACGGTAACCCACGCGTTTCGCATTACAAATAAATTTTTTCACGGGTTCACGGTGTTTGCGGAACGTGCTGCGGTAAACTTCGCTCGTTCACCGACTTACAATCTCCTCGCGCGTTTTACACACACGCAACTGCAAACTAGATGACAACGATTAGCGATAAGATTATACATTCGATTGCGATCAAGCGGATTGCGATGCGCGTCAGCGCAGCGTTTCGGAATTTTTTCAGAACAAGATGGAAAAAGAAGGATCGTGCGCGAATAACCGAAATGACTGAGAATCTTGCACTATGGGATTTTCATACGAAGACTATAGGAAAAGTATAATTTTTTATTTTGACGTCACTTTATGACTAACGCGGAATGTTTTAATACAAAATACATAGCCGGAATTAAAAGTCGTTATTAGATATTAATTAGTGTTAATTTGTTGTTCGTTTCGCTGCAGGTATCTATTCAAATTTCTATCTTTTTTTCGTTAGTCAGATCGCTTGATATTAAAGTCGTTAATCTGAACGAGGCTTCTAGATTCAGGGATCTAACAATTTCACGTTCTTATTCCATCGCGACTGAATGTTTAATAATGTTAAACGTGCACGACTAATTGATTACACTTCTGGGTATTGTGCTATAGCAAAAAATAGGAAAATTATTGTTTGCAATGACCACGGAAGCAATGATACGACGCTATAATGATAAAACAGCGTTTTATTGATGATAGCATCGAAGGTGTAAAATTGTATCGTTACATTATGACGTTACGACGTAATGGTGTGCGACAGCGACCGAAAATCATGGAAATTGCTTGGAAGAAACTCTAAGGAACCTACGGAATAATAAATCACGATTTCTTCGAACGTCGAATTCTTTTTGGCGAAGCATCGAAAATCGTTAAATTTCTTTTGTCGACCAGCGTGGATCGTGTCGGGCAAAAAGGGGCACACGAAGGCGCAAAGCAGGATTTTTTCGTGGAAAAATGTTTGGAAGTTGACAAGATCGGCCACGTTTAATCGTTTCTCGTATTTGCGTAAACCGAAAAGAAGCGATAGCGACGGGAGAAACCGCTCGCTCGTGTCTGAACAACACACGATAAGGTTTTATGGCCCGTCACTCATCGTCGAGACGAGCCGCGCGAGTCGAACCGAGTGAATTGATATCATTCAGCCGACTGACGTGAAATTCACTGCTACACCAGAAATACCGAAACAAATTTCTTTCGTACACGAAAGAAAAAAAGGAGAAAAGGAACGGAACGAAGGAGAAAACGGAAAAAATGGAAGCGTTTCGATTCAAAATGGTCGACGAATTTATAAGCACTCGACGAGTTAATTCCCTCGTGAGAGATAATGAACGCCCGCGGATTGGTTTATTGCCGATTAAATTAGCGAAGCACGATGGATTGTTGACACGTTCTACGTTTCTCGAAAGAAATTTCGTGTTTATGTTCGCATACGAAACATGGCGGATATTTGCTCGTTCGACGTTGTTGGAAATCTTTGCAGCTTTTTCAGAAACGTAAAATTCGAGTCGTGTTTTGAATTCGATAAAATGGTCGATGATGTAGAAATAAATTCTAACAAGAAATCGAATGCTGTTTAAAATCGTATTTCTCTCTTAGACTTGTTTTAAGATACCGCGTATCGATGCAATTTACATAAAAAGTTAGAACGGAGGGAAAATACGTGTTCGATAATTGATTTATGAATCTATTTTTTATTTTCTGAAACGTTCAGATCTAAAAAGTTCTTCGTACGTCGACCAAAATCACGTAGAAATCTGGATCCGAAGAGAGATTAGTATAAAATTTTGATATCACGTCGTATATTATCTCATTGAAAATTCCAGTAATTGTCGCAGTCGTATGTTTATTTTTGGTCCCGGTAAAAATGGTTATTGCAGATCGATTACACGAGCGATCGTAAATTTCGCAAAAATTGCCTATCTCACCCGTAGTAGCAAGGGAGGAATGGACCGCCAGCAGACATTTAATTTCCTCGTTCTGAGGTTATTTATAAAAATACTACGTTCGGATCCTTAGCTACATACTTTGGGAATGTTCGATTTCTGAATATTCTTAAATGATCCATCTCTCTCGAACTTACCCCGCGTGAATAATCAAAATCACCAATTGGTAACTCTTCGCGTGGATCGAGAGCGAGGAATTTTTCGGAACTTGAACGATCCTTTACAAAATAGGCGAATAAAAAATCGTTCTCCCCTTGCAGTATCTACAAATTATTCGTACCTTTAATTTCGATCTCTTTGATACAAGTTTTACGCTTCAGTGGTCGATAGATTCGGTATCGATTCGAATGCAAACTTAAACTTGCTACTTCTACCTATCCATATCGTACGTTACAAGTCTGTTAAAAAATAAAATCCTCATCTACCCAAATCCGACGTCTATTTCACTTTCTATCGATCAAGATGCAATTCTGTTTCTCGGTTCGATCTTCCATCCTCAGATTTCACCGTTGCCACAATATCCCGCGGATGATTCGTTACATTTTCGGTCAATTATACGAGCGCGAGGCGTACGACTTGATTTTGATAAATGACGAGTATAGGGTGGCGCGCGGCAGGGTGTTAGAATTTAAGGAACCGATGGTTCCGTTCGCATGCCACGCAGGAGCAATTCAACCGTGAACGCTCGTCTTTTCGCGACAGCGAAAGACGACTATGCATTGACGGGGGTGGAGGGTGTCGTTCATCATTTCATTGCGCAGGCAAGCCAGAATATTCATAGACTACACTTCTCAGCCCCCTCAAACCCAGGGCATCCCTCGTCAGAAAAAGAGCACGGTCCCTTGCAGAGAGAGAGAGAGAGAGAGAGAGAAGGAAAGTAGAAGGGGTCGTGATATATGACAGGCCAGCACGTGGCTCGTTTCACACCTTCTTACAATCTTTGTCTTCGCTGTCTTCGTGGAAGGAACTTATCTTTACGTCGGTCCTTGAACGTACTTTCTGTCCACATATAGCTGCATAATACGCGTGTATATGTCCTCGCATTCTTCAGCACGAGGAACATTATCGTCGTAACGCTCGACTCGCTACTCTCTTTTACTTTTTTCCTTATCGCCGCCAGTTAAATAACACCCGCGTAAAATCGCGTACCTTTGATTCCACTCTACGATTTCATGGTTTATGTCTGTTACTTCTTTCAGACTCTAATCGGTGTGCTGCGAGTCGTTGCTGGTTGTAGCTTGACATTTCTCTAAGAGTGGAAGAAACAATAATGGAAAATATCGAATGAAACTGGAATTTATTATTTTTCGTTCCTTTTGACACAGGTTGCAAAATTTGTCTCTGTTCGAATCATTTAGTATCATCGTTTACGTTCATTAAGAAAATCGATCGCGGTGCAAGCGTGTTCATCGAAGTTACTTTACTTTCTGCGAGTGCCCCGATCTAATTTTCGATCGCTCAAATCCTCATATCTGTCGACACTGTTTGGGTAAGTGCTTTTTTAAGTGGTAAAAATCCAACTTCCTATGTATTGATCTTTTCAACTCGTTTCGAAGTTGTCAACAGTCTGCGATATTATTTACTAAGACAAAATGTGTGCGTATTAATCTTATTTCCAGACCGCGACAAAAATTTACTATCCGTGTAAAAGTAAAAGTTGGACTAGTCGGAGGATCTGAGATTCTGGTACATGCTGACGCTGTGCACGTCGATTTAACGTTTAGAATCTACTAAAATTAATTTACTAGATCGCTTTAAGATACTTAGACACAGTAGGTACCTACTTGTTTTAAAACGTTTGCTATTGTGCTTTTAATTTACCTTATTTCCTATTTTATTTGAATTTCGTACGGTTTATTTAATTCTTCCTCTTCGTATAAAGAAAACGTCTCAAACAATCGAAGATCTCAAAGAGGGTAATTAAGTAACACGAGGAAATTACTTAAAATTATCGAGCTGATAGCAAACACCGTTATACTTTAAAAGGACATTGGTCAAGATACAATTTTTTATAAATATTTAGAGTACATTTTTAGGGATTCAAATGATCTTTTGTAAAATACAAAGATAAAAACTCTTCTCTCGTATTACATATTCTAACGTCCTCTTTTAACACAAATTTTATATACCTCTATGGTTCGAATATTAAATACAAAATGAATCATGATTGAGAATATTTTTTAATTAATCCTATGTATCGTAATCTATCGTAATATCTAACAATCGCGAATTTTACCCGCTAAATCGACAAAGTAAAAAATATTACTCTCATAAGCGAATAGATATCGCAATTTCAACTAGTACCATCCTCTTAAATGAGACTATTATCAAGTATAATCAGGGGGGCTGTGTTTAATTGGCAGCAAGGGTTAAGTATACCAAGTAGAGATATACTTTTTAATGCTTTTTATAGGAATATTAAGATCAGCGAAAATAGGGTGGGGATAATTATTTTAGGTATAGGATGCTTAATCCAAGGCACGGACAAATAATTTGCAGCATCACCTAAGCCATTGTAAGTTATGCGCAGCTTCGGTTTAAATGAATTCTCCAGCCTACAGGCAAACGTACAATGCTTTTCCAGTCATTATTATCCACATAAGAGATTACTAGGGGACCATTACGAAACTGTGCCTGCAACGTTCCTTCAAATCCCGCAATGATATATCGGTAACCAGCGATATACTTACATATTTGTATTCGTACAAGTGGCGAACCACGAGCAACGAGATCTTTCTCTTTTACTCCCATAGATCCCGCGGAACAATCTTTACTTATAGAAATGTAGGTCACTGGGATTCGATGTACAAATAATGGCAACATAGAGAATAAATTTATTTACCTATTTATCATTTTTAAATTAACGCTTTGACCGTGTACGATAAAATAAAATAAAATACGTAATTTAGAAAGTAATTAATTTCCGTGTCTTAACAATCGCTCAGTTCAGGTGTCGGATACAGAAATACGTATTTGCAATTTTTTTTTTATAGGAAACAAATATCGATAGGTTAATCGCGTTTCGTTCTGGTATTTTTGCAAAGTTTTATCAATATTATTAATAATTCTATTTATGGTGGTTTGTTTCAGATTTCTGTAGGACTTGATAGATGGGTACCTAAATAGGTATTTAAAAATACTTGGGAATTAGGAACCTGAGACGCACGTAATGGGAGAAATTTTGAAATAAATTAGAAAAGTCACTGGAAATAGGCTGTTACAGTTGGATCTTACTCTTTGGAGTAATTAATACAATTTTTTGATTTGTTCCAAAACGTTTCTTTACGTTCCCCGTTAAAAACGATTTATAAACGATTTCCTAAATGCCTGTCGAAGTACAGTTGTTAAAAGATGAAAAATTTTCTTAGTTATTTGCTGGAAAATCTCGTAGCAAAAATGAAATACCTACCTAAAACATGCTTTTTTCTAAACGTAAGTAAGTTTTAAAACGTAACGAAATAGCAATAATTATATCTTTTCGATCTTATATATTAGTTTCAAACGCAAACTTTTGCACACAGACTACAAACAAACGAAATTCAACATCCATACCATATTCCACGACATAGCAAATATACAGAAATTACCATAACGTCGCTACAAAAAAAAAAAAAACAAAAAGACAACGTAAAAATAAGCGTAAATTTTCTCAATCCGATAAGACCGATCAGCTAAAAATCATTTACAAAGAATAAAAAAAACAAACGAAATTATCCTAAAAAGAAATCTGCATAAAGAGCCACACTTCCGTTCCACCCAAAACGGTCATCCCCTTAAAACCTTTCGAGAAGCAATTATTTCTGCAAATTCGTTACTTTCACTCGCGACCTCCGTTCGGAGAAACAAGTGTCGTCCCCGCAGGAGATGCCGGGGACGTTTCACTCGGTCCGTTTCCAACCTGTTCGCTGATCGACGAGTCACCAAAAATCGACAGAATTCGGATAACGATAACGACAAGGTCAAGAATAACAACGGAAAGGAGAACGAGAGTATCGACGAGAGACCCACGAAGCGTTTCTTCTCCGCACTGTGTTCGCCGCCACCGAGAAAGACAGAGCGCTGCCATGCTGATTATCGTGCGAGGCACCGCCCCGAACTCGCTCTCCGATTGGCCGACGTAGTCACGAGACCAGCACGCCGCGGTGGGGGTAATCGGTTTTCCTCGTTGCACGCTGTACACAGTCGCAGCGTATTCTCTGTCGCGACGCTGTCACGCGCACGCACACTACTCTACCTACGCTCGCACACCCGCTAATTTCATTCTCTCATACAAACGCGCGTCTTTAGACAAACTCGAACTGAACGTTCACCTACGTATACGCTATTGTAGACGCGCGTGTAGTAGTACGGACACATCGTCACGTAAACTGAGAGACGATGCGACTGCGAGTGTGCGCGTGTACAACCACCTACGACGAAGTAATTTCGTGAAGCTTCTCCTCGGGTTCTCAGGGTCGAATCGAGGGCAGGAACGCGTCTCCAACTGGATAGATGGTAATTTCAAGGATGCTTCGTGCTTCGCTTTCGCGGCCCGCTCGCAGAATCCAAACGGAGATTTTTGTTTTTCGAATGGACGCGTTGTCCCACGTGGCGGTTCTCCGATGTTCGCGGTAAGCGAGGCGAGGCGTGAGGTGAGTCGGAAACAATATCTTCAAAGGATTCGATAATATTCCACCTTGTCGCAAGTTGTTTCGCTACTTTCTTTACATTTTATTTGAGTAGCGTAACGATAGATAAACGCGTTGGTTGTAGACGAATTACTTGCTTTTTTATAACGATATAGTCGAAGGATACGCGTAGTTGTATCGTATGTGCTGAAATTGCTTGATTTATTTCGTAGTCAGGATGAATTATAGGCAGTTACGTGTTATCTTTGTAACACAAGAATTGGACAGATTTCGATAACTGTGAATAATTGTCAAAGGTAAATTTGAATGAAAAGATTCAATACATTTGCATGGGTAATTCCATATTTCAATAATTGGGTAAATTGATCGGATAATTTGCAAATACGAATTACGCTCGTGGTTAATCTACAGGCCGTTAAGTTTTCCATTTGATACAATTTTTCATCCCCCAGTAATTCTTGTAATCTCGTAACTACGATATACATAGTAAAGAAACGTGGCAAATATTAACCAAATACGTTTGCATCCTGCAAATTTTAACGACCAAACTTACGCAATATTTCTATTTAAATATAAAAATTAATCGACTTACAAACCTGTCCGGCTGATCTTACAAATCAAAAATTTCAATATCTATGCTTTAAGGTGAAAGTTAGAGAATTATCCTAATAGTAGATTTTACTAGCAAGCCGGAATTCATTTAATCGATTCATTCGTCCATAACGAACGACTCGAGGACATCGCTCAAGCGACTCAAAAATATCCATTACCTACATTCTACCTACCATGGATCGCCGCTATGGATGGGAACCTTTTAATCCTACATGAAAAATGGAACGACGTTAATTTTGACAAGACATAGTTACCAATTACCAGCTTTCGTTCTAATTAAACAACGCGTTCATCCAAGTTACATCCGATACAGCTACAGGCTGAACGTTTATCGACGTGAAAATTCAATATTGAATGTTTACCATGTAACGTAATGTTTTACGATCTTTGTCGTGCGATGATAGAAGAAACTCTATCGCGGTAACAGTACCTATCTATATAGGTATGTAGGGATTTATAGTTAGAAAGTTACTTTGACTTTCCCAATAATTTTATTGATACCTTTCTTAACGTAACGTTTTTAAAGTCACGCTATGCAAGAATTAATCTAAAATTATTGCGTATTATTATTACATCGATTTATCACACTCGCTACATGTAACAATTCTTTATTCAACTTTATTCGACTGGTTTCCCATAGCGGATTATTCTTAAGTATACATTACTCGTAACGCTGTTTTACTGACTTACGTGGTATCAATTGCGATATAATTCCAAGTTTTTTTTAAGTAATTTCATTGTTAGAGAATGATAGAAGAATAGGGGTAAATATATTTAGGAATGTAAAAAATAAGATATATTTATTTATCAGCAATATTGCGTTTTCATTGTACGCTCGCGAAAGCTACGAAACTATAGAAGTTTTAAGTTATGGAAATTGCGCTACGTAGGTAATAGAAACCGTAGAAGCGTAAAACTATGAAACAATTATGACAGCTACCTACATCGTTTAGCGAAGATTACGGAAGCTACCGAAGATATTAAAATTATCTTAGATGATTAAAATTACAATTAGAGTTAAGATATAGGCGTTGAACAGGCATCCAGGGAAAAGTGCTACAATTTTCCGAATCTCGCCTTATAACGCTAATTTTTATCGCAATCAGCTGCACTAGTCGTACAAAAACGAACAAAATTTATTTTTCTTCGATCAAAGTCAAACAATAATATAGAAATCAGTCGATCGTTATCCTATTCTATATTGTAATTTACTACCTATTTATTATATAATAACTGTTATCCAAATCCCGAACAACTCTGTTGTATACCGCGTTTAGCTCACTTTCTAAAATAAAATAAAATAAAATAAAATATTAAAATTATCTTAGATGATTAAAATTACAATTAAAGTTAAGATATAGGCGTTGAACAGGCATCCAGGGAAAAGTGCTACAATTTTCCGAATCTCGCCTTATAACGCTAATTTTTATCGCAATCAGCTGCACTAGTCGTACAAAAACGAACAAAATTTATTTTTCTTCGATCAAAGTCAAACAATAATATAGAAATCAGTCGATCGTTATCCTATTCTATATTGTAATTTACTACCTATTTATTATATAATAACTGTTATCCAAATCCCGAACAACTCTGTTGTATACCGCGTTTAGCTCACTTTATAAAATAAAATAAAATAAAATAAAATATTAAAATTATCTTAGATGATTAAAATTACAATTAAAGTTAAGATATAGGCGTTGAACAGGCATCCAGGGAAAAAGTGCTACAATTTTCCGAATCTCGCCTTATAACGCTAATTTATCGCAATCAACTGCACTAGTCGTACAAAAACGAACAGAATTTATTTTTCTTCGATCAAAGCCAAACGATAATATAGAAATCAGTCGATCGTTATCCTATTCTATATTGTAATTTACTATATAATAACTGTTATCCAAATCCCGGACAACTCTGTCGTATACCGCGTTTGGCTCGCTTTTGCTTCGAATATTTCGTTTCATTTGAGACAGGGACGCAAAATTAGAAAAATTACGTCGATGATCATTCGTCGTACGTTTTATTTAAACGACACCGACAAATATATTCTTCCTCTTCGATCGGACGACCGAGCGATAATAATCGCGAACGAGCATCGAAAGGGAGAATTTTCCGATTCACAATGGCGTACCTGTACATTTTGAAACCGATGAGCGTGCGATTCTTCCTCGTCGCGTTTTTTATTCCCCCCCTGCCCGTTTCTGTAATCGAACGGTGAAACGTAATCGTCGGTTAAGATCACTAATACTTGTCATTTGCGTACGTTTGTCATCTGTAGCGACGTTTAAACGTAACCAACGCGTTCTGTTCGTTTTCATTCGGATTAGTCACGTACGAGACTCGAACATTCGCCAATAATAAAAAACTTGCTTATCTCGCACGCCTCTCTTTATCCTCTTAATCTCGACCAGTACCCATTAATCTACCAATGCAATAGCGGTAATAATTTTTTATCAACAGTCGGAAAAGATTCGCGATTGTTTTATATTTTTTCTCTGTCTTCTGTTTCTTTTTTTTTTTTATGTAATTTTGAGCACTGTATTTTTCCATGACAATTTTTCTACATTTCGATACGTTTGACACGGATGATAGATCGCGTCGTTCGATAAATTTCCCTATCTCGAGTCGATATCTACTAATTTTTAAAACGGCCAGCTTTCATTGGACCAATCAACGAAAAATATCGCTTCTTTGTTAAACGTTTTGCCGTGAAAATGTTATATTTGTCGAGTTTCGATCGTAGGTACATTCTTCGGTCCAGGGAGCTGGTGAAATATTTGCAAATTTTTACAACAGAGGTAAAAATGTTACGTACCACGTATTCTTATCTTCAGCATGATGTTAATTTATTTCTTCCGAAATAATCCGAATATAAATCCATATAATATCCGAATATCCGAAATAAACCATAATCCGAATCGAACCGTTGAATTATAATAATCTAGTTACCTAACAAAAAGGTTTGTTAAACCTCTACGGTATAATTTCCAAGTTACCTGCTAATCCTACCTATGCTACGATATCTATACCTATATTTAAACAAATTTCCTTTTATTCGCTTATCTCGTGATACGTTCGTAAGGTTTTAACCATAAAGTACCGGACACATAATGTGGTGGTTGTAAAATGGCCCCGATATGCGCTGATCGCACCCGGGAAGCATCTGACTATCCTTTTATTCGCTTATCATCGTATTATTCTGTTCCATCTCTGCATCGTTATACCGTCGTAATCACTTTTTCCCACTGGCCAATTAGATTGTCGACTGAAAATAAGAAACTGCGATCGATTGTAATTTTTTCTTAAAAAGTAAACAAGTTATAGAGAGTTAATACGATAGGAAAAAGTAAATGCAAGTGCTTATATACTTACATGGAACCGTTTAAAGGAGGAACGATATACGCGGGAGCGGAGCGGAGACTTCTTTGTGATTGAAAATTGATGGAGTGGAATCAAGAGGGCTGAAAGAGGTCGGTTAAGGGGATGAGGGAGCTCGTGGTTCATTTATCAAAACACGCAAAAGGGTGATGCCGTTTACACGTGCATGCAAAATTCCAAGGTAAAAAGATGGATGATACCGGATAAAAAGTACCTTCGATTCGTGTAAAAAGTGTATTCACCAGCGGCAACTGCTACATCTTCCAATACCTAAGATATTCCACGCAATAAGAGTCTCTAACTTTCACAGCGTGTTCATTGAATTCAAAACGTCGCAAAGGTTTAAGCAATTTGAACGAATTTATCGTAGCTCGTGACATTTTATTTTGTCGATATTCCTGGAAATTCTACAAATTTCTCGGTTTCTCTCGTGTCTCTATTTTTCAAGAAACGTTATTACTCTGGTCTCTTCGTTTGTTAATTTATATAAATTTATGTAAATAGTCGATAGTCTGTACAAGTAATATATATATCGAAAAATAATAAGAAATCTTGGTAAACTTACGGTAATTTGTAATATTATCAGTATCGATCGTAATCTCTTCGCATTCTCGAGGTATTTCGCTGAATTTTCTTTCCATCTTCCTCCGCTTCTCTATACTATTATTCAATAAACTTATCATTTTGTTTATTTTCACTGCTCTACGTAAATTTCTTCGTATCTACGTGAATTTCGTCTGTCGCATTTTGCTCGCGATTGCGATATAATCCGCCTAAAGACGATATCGGATATGATTTACGACGCTTTTGATTTTCAGAAAGTCGTTTAGTCATCGTGAAAGACAATGAACGCGACCGATCGTTTGACGAAAATAAGAAAAGCACAGGGAAGGAAACAAAATGACACGCAAACGATCGATTATATCGGTGATAGTCATCGTGCTTCAAATTCGCGAACATTTTTGAACGAGTCATGGACAGATTGGCGGTTGAAATCGGCTGCATTGAAAGCTCGTTAACGAGATCGTTCGCTCTAATGCCACTAAGCCGTACCATCGCCGAAAGGCTGACCGAGTAAGAAGCCAAGTTTTCGCCTACTTTCCGTTCATCTTAAACAGGATTAACCTTAAACTGGGAATAATCCTTGCCGTATAATCGGCCTGTGCAGGAATAGCTCCGAATCGACCTATCCGCTACACGACCTTTCATTTTCACTCTAATCGATGAATATAACGATATTCAGCGGTTCATCGTTAACAATTCGCGCAATATCACTTTCGTCCAAGAACAATCGCTATCTGATTTATGTAAAATCAAGACATCGATCTGTCGTGGTATCGTGCGATCGTGTTCTTTTTACGAGACACAAACAACGCAATTAATCGATCGGCTGAATTTACGACTAAATGGAATGCTTGTCAAATTTAGTCGAAAATTTTGTCAAAATTGATTTGTAAAAAGTGGTAACGTTTTCTATATTAACACAACGAAAAAGATGAAATACGTGTAATCGCATCTGTATCTTCGTAAAAATTGCTCGTCAGAGGCACCTACATTTTTTGATAATATTAAAAACGAACGGAACTTGATAGGTGTGTTAGATGTTCCTTGTACAGCGAATAAAAAATCTCTCCGATCGTCCTTAAATTTAATTTCATTCTAAGCTATACACGATAGAAGTTACAGGAATTCTACGGGTAATTAAAAAGGTAGAAAAATGATAAATAAGGTAGCTACGTACAAGAGAAATGCGAAAACCGATGAATTATTAAAAAGGTAAAGTGCGGCAAAATACCACGGAATAATATTTCTATACCGTATCGTGTACACTATATGCCACGAAGTATACTTAGAATAATAAGATCCTTAAAAACGTCCAAATCCGAGTCTACCGTAATTTTTATTTAATTCTTAATCTTCCATTGGCAAACTGAATCTCTACGACGCAAACGGAATATCGTCTTTCAATTTCAAGAGAGAATTTCTATTTTTATCGAAGAAAGTTTCGAACGTCCGATACGACCAACCGTTGCGTAATACGACAGAAACGTCGACGAACGTTCCACGATCTTTTCGCGCGTTCTTAAAAGCCCGAAATAGCCAAACGATTGATACACGTCTGTTCGTAAACGACGCAGTCCTCTCGCGAAGTACGAGAAACCATCTTTCTCCGGTAAAACCTAAAACGGTAATAATACTAAAAATAATCGCGCGACACTTACCTAATCTCGGCGAATCTCGAAGTAGACGAAAGTATAGAGAAGCGGCGGTGAGGGTGGAATTTTCAGTGGAACGAGGAAAGTGCCGTGGACGATTAGGAAATTTTTAATAAGCCAAGACACGAAGGAAGCGTTTCTTGATAGAGCTGGCTGTAGCCGGCTGGCAAACCTCCCCTCGCGTGCTGCATCCCTTCCTAGACCCTCGGTATCCCTCCTTTTCTTACCCCAAACGTGGTGGTCGAGCACGAGGGGGTTGAAAACCGCTCCGCCC
>NT_176483.1:850217-862016 GCF_000188095.3 Bombus impatiens
CGGGCGAGGGGGTTGGTGGCCAGAAGGGAGTTTAGAAAGAGACAGAGTACACCAGCTTGGACCTACGCACCCCTCCACTATGCCCGATTCTCTGGTCCTCTTTCTTCCTTGGTCGGCTTCTCGACGACTTTATGCCTCATAAAAATGATATAAAATTTGTAAAGACGGAGCGGCGTAACGACCGAACGGCTTCGTCGTATGGAGTGGGAGATGAGGGTAAGGCTCAAGGAAAAGGAAGAGCCGCAAGGGGAAAACGAGGAGCGACGTGAGCGCAGGGAGACGAGTAGTAAACGAAATCGAAGCGGAGCAAGGAGCGGGCGACCGTGTACACCGACGTCCTTGACGGTAGTCGACATGATTCCGCGCGGAGATAAAATCCGGCCAGTTCGGGCACTTGGAAAATGGACGCGTAAAATGTGTAACCTTCGACTGGTTCTGTTCTCGATCAATCGAGTCCAAGCTTTTAGACACTCGCTGTCGGCGCGATTCTTTTCAATTAAACTATAGAAGGCAAAACGAGATTCGTTTAGGTAGCCAGATGAAAATTTTGTGTTATAACGAATGTTACAGATCGGCGCGTTTCATTTTTCCATTCAATTTTATGAAATAACGCGTGGTTGTTTCAGCTAGTCAGACGAGTATTTTCTATTCGTCGAATCGAATCGTCGTTTGTAAGGGGTGATTCCTGGAACGATTCTTTCTTCGGTTAAATTTTTAATTTCATTCAATTTAGAGTAATCGACGCGTTCGATTCGTCGATTAAATTTTACGAAACATCCCATGGGTTACATGTCCGAAGATCGTTTATAAAAGAAAAATGATGAAAACGATTCGGTTATTCGCTTGTGTTCGATTTTGTAATTTTTAGCGAGATAATCATTTAGAAGAAATTGGAAAAAAAGATCGATCGATCGTGTTCGGTAAATGTGGAATCATCGATCTACGCGCGACGGTTTAGGTACTTTTACGTCGACGAATCTTTATCGCGACAAAGATTGTGTTTTACAATGGTGCAATAAATTAGATATATATTTATCTCTCTATTGTCCAATTAAAAAAACGAAACGTTGCCAACGGATATAAATTATTCCGCGAGTCTCGTATCTTTCTCAAAATCGCTTCCTCGTGACTGCAAGATAGAAATGAAACTATCCTTTCTATCTACCAGATTCAATCAACTATCTGCGTGCAATCGTATGACACAGGTATCCATAAAGGAAGATTTCCTGCCTTTAGAATTTCATATCCTACAACGTCACTTCGATCGATTTCAACTAATAACAAAGACGATGGTAAATTGTTACGAAATGGTAGCCCATGAAACGTTCAAGTTCAACGCTGCTCTTAGTACGACAAAACGTTTGTTAGAATTGAAACGACTCGATTTCCTCTTATTAATAATAATACGTTTCTCGAACGAGATCTTCGTCATAAAACTACCCCGATACTCTGACTTAAAAATATCGCGATAAAAGAAAAAAGTCGATCGAAATGGACAAAGGGTAGAAAAGAAGTCGTTGATACGCCGAACGACTGAAAGTATCTTCGATCGACTTGCAAAATCACACACGATATTAACAATTATATAAAACTATGATTGTTTTCTATAGTCGATGGTCTTGCCATTTCCAATCTTTTCTTTCGCGATATTTCGTCTTCTTAAACGCGATAGGTACGTCATTGCGTATGTCAGATTGGCTATAAGCCGAATTAATTGGTCAGCTTACAATGAACGTCTCGCGAGATGCGTATCGTTTGGATATGAAAGGAGCGAGGATATTGGCGAGAGATTGCAGCTATTTATGTATCTTGGCCCCGGTACCAATGACGACGGACAAAGTTGCGTGTTCTGTCGCGGTTCTTTGTTCGAATCTCGTGACAAGAGAGGAGGACAAGAGAACAGGTACATACAAAGAAACGTTATCGCGGCACAGATAGGAATCTTGAAAACGATATTACGAGCGAAATATCGATTGTTTGCCTTACGGACGCTTTACTATCGCTAATAAAACACGGCCGACTCGTGTCGGCAGCAATTGATCTGCCACGGCCATAGAAATGCCTCGTACCGATAGATCCTTTATGGTACCCGTACCGACGACCAGCTGTTTATCTACACTCCGTTATGTTAAATAGACCACCGATAGTTCTTTTTCCTGAGGAAAACTGGGTTAGAGTTTCGGAGTAACCGTGGCATTTTCGGACCGCGAAAGAAGAAAATAAACCCGATCGATTAACGCTGGAGTCGCAGTTTTAATATACGATTAGCAGTTTATCGTCTTATCGTTGTAAAATCGTTACTGTCACGTTGATAAGTTATAAAATATTAACGATATATTCGTGATAGTAATTCTTTCCTTTTTTTTTTCTTCTTCTTTTTATTTCAGAAATAACGCAATATTACGGTACTCGTGTTAGATTTATCCATGGAGTAAACGCGGAAAGGGATTTGAAGTAGAATTAAGTTTATAAATCTCTTCAAATAAGCAATTCTTCGTTGCTTTTTTTCATTCCTTTATCGCTTGTTTATGGCATATGCCTTGTAATATTATCAAATATATGAATATTTAATCAGGGATTGAAACGAAACGTCCGATATATTTAACGCGTAATACGATTAATACTTTATACGGCCACTGTAAATATACGAATGCAATTTTCAATCCAATTATTTTGTTCGACAAAAATATCTTTAATTCGTTATCGATATGCCTGATTTCCAGTTAATCGATTTCGTGTTCGATTAATTTTCCCGGATCGTCAAAGATCTTCTTCCTTTGCTAAAACGACAGCGAGATCGAAATATAAAAATTCCGAACGATGGAAAGATTAAGTCGCGATGTAAGACATAATTGTACAAATATGTACTTCGTAACGTGTATCGGTAACCTGTATTCTCCTTTAAATTCCGCGAAGAGAGAAAGAGAGCATACATACTTATGTGACTTGGAATATGTCCACGGGGTAAGAACACGTACGAACGTTGAAATAAATTCAATTTCGTTGATCTCTCGTAATACGGCAACAAGCACCTAAGCAAGGAACGGTCTTATAAAAGTAAGCTGTAAGAAGACAAATCGTAGGATTCGAACAGCATAAATCTCACGACTCTCGTCATGAACCTTACTCGCGAAGTCTTAACATTTCGTCGGCGAACTGGATTACAAGGAGCGCGAGATTTCCTGACCATACCGTTCCAAGGTCTTTATGAAACTTTCTTTTCGATCACTTTCAAACCTTTGGCTCGTATCGTGATTTGCATGAAGATTAAATTGCCAATTGTAATTTTTCAATATTTCTACTTGTACTCGATTCGTTTGCTACTATCGCATACTTATATCGTGACGTTCTAAGATTAATTTAGACTTAATTTAATAAGTCGTAAAAGAAGAGAACGTGCGTATATGTAACCGACGTGTCTAGTTGGGCAAAAGAAGTAAAATAGTTTTTAGATCGTCACAGAGTTTTTGGATTATCACACACTTTTGTAGTGACGTATCAAGATTAATTTAGATTTAATTTAATAAGTCGTAAAAGAAGAGAACGTGCGTATATGTAACCGACGTGTCTAGTTGGGCAAAAGAAGTAAAATAGTTTTTAGATCGTCACAGAGTTTTTGGATTATCACACACTTTTATAGTGACGTTTCAAGATTAATTTAGACTTAATTTAATAAATCGTAAAAGAAGAGAACGTACACATATGTAATCGACGTGTCTAGTTGGGCAAAAGAAGTAAAATAGTTTTTAGATCGTCACGGTTAGAGTCTTTGGATTATCACAGGCTACAAGATATAGACTGCCCCTCTATAAATTTATAATTTTACGTTTACAATAAGATATACTTTAGACGATTTCTAATTTGTAAAATTTCAGTCGTTTCATTAGAACTAAACGTATAAGAAAACTTGCCTAAAATTGCACTAGGAATATTAGTTCAGGCGTGCAAGAGTGTCGCATAATTTTATAATATATTCAAGAAATTTTGTCTGATTTTTTAAATTAAAAATAATATTTTTTTGGATTATCGCAGGTTACAAGGTACAACGTCCCTTCTATAAATTTATAATTTTACCTTTACAATAAGATACTTTGACGATTTCTAGTTCATAAAATTTTAGTCGTTTCGTTAAGACTAAACATCTAAGGAAATTAAAATTTCACTAGTAATATTAGTTCAAGCGTGCAAGAGTGTCGCATAATTTTATAACAATATTCGAGAAGTTTTATCTGATTTTGAAAACGTTAGAAGGAAATTCATCTCTGTTTCTAATATCCTTTGGGAAAATAGCTTCGTAACGCTTTATACGACGCGTCTTCTATTTTTTCATTATTTGGCTTGGTGCAAAATAAACGGCCATTTGGCGGTATTTGAATAACATTGAACGTCAACCGGATAGTTATATCGAAGTCACGCTGTTAAACGCATAACCAGCCATTCGTAGCTGATAAATGTCTATCTTATCCTTTTATGGCATCCCGGCAATAACCGAGTTTATGGGTATCGTTTCACCGATATCAAGCAAATGACAAGTATAAATAACAATGGAGACACGTTAGAAGGACAATTAAAACGTCCATTTTTCATTAGATAATGCCAGTTACAGTAACGTACCTAATTTAAGATCGTAGGATAATATCGACAGAAATAGATCTCGCATTTGAAAAAGATCTCGAATTTCAATGTTCTAAAAATATCGAATATTACGATATGTAATATTTACTTATACGCTTATCTGTTTATCCGTCCATGCAATAAAGTTTCATTTTTAGAGTCAGTAATTATCGTGATACATCATCTTTGATTTCAGAACGTAAGCTCAAATTTCTACCTGATCGTTTCTTTCTTCTGATTATTACAGGTACGATTAAGATGGATCGTTTGAAAATTCCCGTTTTGTTAAATTGATTATCTAAAATTGATTGCTCGGAATAAGCGGCAATGGCTTCGAAGTATCCGTCGCGAATTAGAAGCTATGAACACGTTTTATAAAGATTATCTTATAAGGACAACGTAAAGAACCAACTTCTGAAAGCATCTTTTTAAATCGTCTTCTCAAACGATGCTTGTTAGTAGAATTAGAATTAATATCTCTGAATTCTCGATAAAGAAAAATCTGCCGCTGTTCGCCAAAAATGAAAAGCTGATTTACTCGAAGAATTTATAAAAATACGTAATATAAGATCGATAGAAATATACCATAAATCGATCGATTACACGCACAGTTTGTGAAATACAGTTGGCCGATTCGCTTCTACCATTTCTACCGATATTTTTCTATAAATATGTAATAACGTAACGGCACGCAGAAAAATTGGATAACGATAGATAATTAATTTCCTCCTCGAAATTTCTGTTAATTTCATAATCGTACGATTTGATTCTGCTATATAACCACGTGTCATGAAAGCAACTATGAATAGTCGGTGACTGTGCGGTAGTTACATGTTCGGGTCAGCCGCAAAGCCCCTGTGTCGATCGACTGCATCCGCAGATAATCTATAATCCTTCAATTGCTACCGCATTACAATAAATAGGAATATTGTGCATATTCATATATTTCGCCCGTATTTCATTTCGCATAAGCGAACCAATATCGCACTCAAACTCCAATCCACGATCGACGATTTGCCTCGTTGCAAATTACCATCGTCGAAACGACGTCAAACTCCTTCTTCTCTACGTCTCGTCTTATGAATTATGACAGTTATTATTTAAAAAAAAAAAGAAAAAAAACGATACGACACTGTTGAAAATATACAACGTATCTAAAAAATTCTGATTAACTTTGCAACGTTGTTATAAGAATCTGGATAAAGAACGAAGAAAGAAACTCTTTCTTGTGTACGTCTTATTTTCTTACGAGTTACGAGTTTAATCGACGATTTAACAAAATAAAATACAATAAAAAATTGTCAGTGATTATAAAATAAAGAACAGAGTTGAATTCCGAATTTCCTCTGCTTCCGTAGATACCTGTGTTTTATCTTCTTACGGACTACGGCTTCGATTGAAATTTTCAAGAAGCGATTCTTCGTCGAAAATAATACAACGTCTAAAACATTTTGATTATACTACGACCTATATATATACATAGAGTGCAAGTCGCGAGCCAGAAAAATATATATAATATTGACAAGAAGGAATTTGGAACTCAATTCCTTTTTTTTTTATTCTTCTCCTATGTAGATACGTTTCTGGATATATATCTTTTTTTTCGATATTGTACATATTTTTCTGGCTCACGACTTGCACTGCGATCTTCAAGCGACGATGCAACGCTTGGTGTTACGAAATGGAAACACGCGTACAACGTATCCAAAAGAATATTAATTCCTACAAACCTGGAGTCCCAAAATTGAAGATAAAAAAACCGAATACGATCGAGTTATTCCGCTGTGAACTGCGATTTCCATCGAAACTTCTCACAAACCATACGACACTTCTTCGAAGGAAGAAACACTTTTTCAAAAAGACTCCTACTCCCTGTTCCAAGATCCTTCTTCTCCGTACTTTATCTTCCCGTGTATTGCGACTCGCGCCAAAAGTTTTCAAAGAACGTTACGACACTCTGTCCAGAACGTACAACGTGTTCGGTTAATAAAAAAGAAAAGACAAATCCAACTACGTCTGATTTTCTTCCACCACAACCTGCGCAACGTTTGCAGAGAACGATTCCCAACACTTTGATCGAAAACCTACAACGCGCTCGAACGAATTAAATCGGTCCTAAAAGACCTAGAGGAACCTAAACAAAGAATCGAGAAGCAGGGAAGAAAGGAGAAGGCAGAAGGTAGAAAAGGGAAATCGACTGGCGTCGATCAATCGAGAAAGAGACGTCGTCGAGCGACTGAAAGCGGCTGCCCATTTGCGGTCGCATTCTTAACAGACATCGACCATTAATTCTCGGCAGACGGGAACCGAGCAGGGACGTCCATAACTCGGTCGGCCGCTTCAAAAATCAGGAAACACTCTGGACGGTTACCCCTTCGTCCCTCGGATATCACGAATCCCACCAGCGCCGGCGTCTCTCCCACTACGTTCTATCGAAGTCACACTCACACAAGCATACCCGACGCCCACGCCGCGACGCGGTAGGCGTGGCCACCTTGTCATTTGTCTCTTCTACTTTTGCCGAGGCGTTAGGGGGATCCTGGGGATGGCGGTCTCTGTTCGTACCTTGACGTATGTACTGCCGCTACACCAGCCTCCACCCGCTTTTCGTATCGTCGTCGTGCTCCTGTTCGTTTTCTGCGTGCCCGTCTTCCTACGACTGGCCTCTCTCATCTTCGTCGCTCCGCGGATTCTCGCTCCGCTTCCAACCTCGTCTCCGAGACTTTCTCCCTTTTTCGACCACCAAATCATCCGCTTTGTCATTCGCCGCGTTTATCTTTCTTCTCGTGTCCTTCGCGATCTTCAGGTTCTTCGCGGTTCTCTTCGTTGCTGGCCGTCGATCGCCGACTCAACGTCATCGCTGATCGCGCATTGCGCACGTATCACCGAATGCTTCGAGACTCTATCGAACTTTATGTGCTTGTTCGTGTGGTCTGTCGTTCTGTTCATTTGAATCCTCGGTTTTACGTTCGTCTTTATGGTGTGCCGGATAAGTAGTCGGTCTCGCTTGGAATTTTGCGAACGTTCGCAAGAGGAATTTTCCTACGGTGGATAGTTGTATGACGTTGGAGATTTTTCTAGGGTTGTTTGATATTTCCTTCCTTTTCTTAGACATATACTATGCTTATTTTCCAGTGAAGCGTTTTCGTTTCTTAGAGGATTCTATGTAAGTACGTATATTTCATTTTCACAGTAGGTATCCATTGTTCGTGGTTACGCGAAAATAGGTATCGATGACACGAAACTTAACTCGAACCTAATCGATTAGTATACAAAAGTTAGAGTAGATACTATCCGTAGTCACTGTATATTTTAGCCGTTATATTTGATCCAATCGTAGATGTAAGACATTTTTAGTTAAGATCGAACAGTTTGCAAAATTTTTTATTGATTTTCATCCGTAAAACTTGGAGATAGAGTTTGAATTACCACGATTGACATTTTCTCTGTTTTCCGTTCTGTTAAGTTACATGTAACTCGTAACGCAAAAATAAAGATACTTTCCAATTGTTGTAAGTATCGTAAATTAGATACCTCGATGACGAATGCCTATTGTTTTCGTGCTTCGATGACGTTCGCATTAATTTTGAAGAAATTATTTGGACAGTGATGAAATATACCGATGATAAAACAAATAATATCATCGAGCGATACACATTATGTAATAAAGAGTGGAAGATAGCGGAATAAAAGTCGCAATATTTTCCATTGATTTCGCGTGTAATTTTAATGAAATAATTTTCCGCTACAAGTGTATCCAATAAAATTATCACGTACGTTTCGTTCCACCAAAATATCTTTTTCTCGTTTCCTTCTGATATCGATTTACCAGTCGTATTAATTAATTAGCAATACCAGAATACGCGATTAATTAATTCCACACCTTTCAATCGAGGCTTAAGTTATTTTTACGAGCAAGTTAGACGACATGGTCACTCGGCATTCTCGAAATAAGATAAGACAAACGTAGATAAAATATTGTTTGTAAATGGCCGATTCGAACGGTGTATTTCACTTCTGGAATTTTTCGTAATCTGATTAGATTCTAGACTATTGCAAGGACGACGATTGCTGCTTTTAATCGTGCGAAAGTAATTAATCATCGTCTGGTCCGTAAGAAATTAAAAAATCAACCGTGTAATTAACTCTAAACCGTATAAAGGTGTTACTTACGCACGCCAGTCGATTTATAGAAATTAAAACATCATAGTACACCTACCCGAGACTGAAACGGAACGAATCTGTACGAAAAACTTCGTAGAGTCAAAGAAATTGTATGGAAAATTTCGAAATCGTAATTCTCGGTAACAAAGTAGAAAATTTCTTCCGCCCTTTACACGGGACATCGTGGTGATTTTTTCGATGAAATTTGCAGCCAATATACGACACACCTCCCCATTTCGCTTGAAACGCCCAGCACAGAGGCAGTCTAAGTCTACGAAGATAGGTATTTGCTTCGACAGATAAGACGACCGATAACTGCATACGCTCGACTCGAATCACGGTATCTCGGCAAAGATTTTCTACGTTATATCTGAATTTTACATCGCGTAAGAGTTAAAGATGGCGGAGGCGGCGAATGAAACGCGATCGCAACACCGACGTTATCAATCTCGTGCAAACTATTAAAATCGTATCACCGTACTAGAGAGGCAAATTTTTTTTCTTCCATACGGAGAAGAACTACGGATACGTCCACGTGTTTTTTTCCCTTTCAACTATATACGCAACTATATATACGTGCATCGTAGAATGTCACGTTGAGCGTGTCGTTAGAGATTAAAGCAACTCATGACGATCCAAGGCGACAAACGTCAACGGAAAGAAACAAATGATAATCAGAAGGTACGCGAGGTTCGTGAAGCGCGGAAAAGAGGAAAAGAGGGAAAGGAAGAGAGAAAGGAAGAGAGAAAGGAAGAGAGAAAGGTAGAGGGAAGGACAGAGGGTGCGTGGTGTGCGTGCTGGATCGAGGGAGAGACGAGAGATCGGTGTGCACGTAGGAGGGGCGGACTTGGATGTTGTTGGAGGGGCGCCGTTTGCAAGTGGGGGTAGATGAAGAGAGGTGCGTCGACGATACCGAACATAGGCGAACCGGTGACTGTTTCGGACACGACTGGCACGGAAAAGAGAGGCACAGGCGTGAGAGATCGCGGCAACGAGGAAACGAGACGAAACGTGGCGCGATATCGGGTAGGGGTAGCGCGAGCGAGAGAGAAAGCCACGGGGTCGTCCAATCGAGCAGTGTCGGGGACGAGGTGACGGATACAGGCGTGAGAGATCGTGTAACGAGGCGCGCGCGCGAGAGAGAGAGAGAGAGAGAGAGTGATAGAAAATGCGAAGGAAGACAGCGTTCGACGAGACGGAGAAAGCGAGAAAGGACGAAAACGAGCGGGTCAAAGTGGGGAGCGATAGGACGAGGGAGAAGGACGGTGGCCACGGTAACCAGAGGGATGAAACGGGGCACGAAGACGCGAGAGATCGTAGCGGTGCGAGCGAGATAGACTTTTGAGGGAGATAACGAAAACGGAGTGGGAGAGCTGAAGAGAGAAGGAACGGATGGAGGGGAGTAAGAGCGAGCGAGCCAGGGCGAGGCGCAGTCAGACAGTCAGGCAAGCCGCCCGGCAAGCAAGGAAGGCAGACAGGCTAGCAGGCAGCCAGTGCACCAGCCAAGACCACTAGATCCGCTCGGCTTACCGACTTAGAGACTTAAGCCGGCAGGCAGTCCGAAAGGCTCAACCGGCTAAGCCTGGCGGACCCACCTACTACCGACGCGCGGCCACTACACGTTCCATCTACTACGAAAACCGGCTATACTACCGCGACCTGCAGCACCACTCGCGCTTTCTTACGCTTCCTTCGTCTGTCTTCCTCCCTCTCTCTTTCTGTTACACGCTGTGTCTGTCTGTTGTTCCTTAACGCGTGCCCCGTTAAGGCGAGAAGACCGAGGTAGACGAGCGAGACGAGAACGTAGCCGGCGCGCCACGTTCAACTTGAGCTGAAAGGTTCCGGTCGTCGATCGTCGCGATGTCACGGCGCGGATCCCGCGCTCGATTTTCCACGCTATCATCGGCGCGAGCTACCGAGTGAACCGCGTGGGTGGAAATCTCTGGTGCGAGTCCCGCTGGCGCGTCAACGATCGCGAGTCCAGTGACCGGTATCGAGATACGTGTCGGAGGTGTTGCTCTGTCCGGCGTTGCCGGTGTCGCGATACTCGGTGGTGATCCTTCCACGACTGGATATACGCACGTACACCTAAGTTCTCTGCTGTGATCGGTTCGAACACGCGGCTGGAAACAGTGCAGTGACGCGGAATTTGTCGTGAGAGTCAGTTTCGCGAGGATTCGTTCTTCGGGCCTGTAAACGTCGAGCTGTCGCTGTTGTTGCATCGAAGTTTCAGTGTCGAGTAAGAGAACAGAGAACAGAGAACCGTGGCCTTTGTACCTGATCAGCTGGATTCCTTACGGAGATTCGCGACTCAGCCGTCGATCGGAAAAAGTAGAATTTATCGAAGATCGGTGACTGTCCACGTTCTTGCGAATCGAACACGCGTTCGCAAATACCCGCCTAAGGATTCGAACGCTACGCGACACACGGTTTTCATCGTACGTAAACAATACGATCGCCTGTCAAAGGAATACCCAAGAATCACAGTGCGTGCGATCTATGGCGATCATAGTGCGACCTCTTTAACCTACTTTTCTATTCCACTATTTCAACCGCGTTTCTCGATCCTTACGTAACTCATCGTGCATCCGTGGTTATCCGATTTATCGGTCGCTTCTACCAACGTACCGCGTTGGAGCACGTGCGTTAACCTGGCTCTTCTTCGTTTCAAACGCAAGATACGATCCATGAGAACGAACACCTACCACCGTCGTCCGGCTCCGACATCGTCGTCAGTGTCGTTAACCACAGAAACGCAGAAACTCGCTCGTCCAATTCTATACGACGCGTAGCGACGGAACGCAGATAACGTTCGGAAGTCTCCACGTGATCCGCGACGAGCTGTTCAACCGAACCATATGACGAAAACTACCAAAATTAGTCACCAGGCGTTCTCTGTGCAAGCACGATCACTACTCGCGTCACCGATAACGACCATAAATCGCCACATTGGAATCAAATTTGATTCGTTGGAGCTCTGACGCAGAGGGAGAAATCGTTGGTGCAAACGGATGCCTCCGG
>NT_176483.1:862041-862265 GCF_000188095.3 Bombus impatiens
GTCGCCAGTAAAAGCGTGCAACGGAGTGGAATCTAGCGCGCGTTCGACTCGAATGCCTGGTTCCTGAGGGCAAATTGGAAACACGAGCCGAATCGACGTGATTTCGCGCGACAAACGGCCTCGCGAGGGCTCGGTTGATCTTGCGTTGCGTTGTACAGATCAGTCAACACGACGTTAACCTTCTACAGCATGGAGCGGGGCAGCGGGGGCGGGGGGAGCCTCGA
>NT_176483.1:862633-888393 GCF_000188095.3 Bombus impatiens
GCCGCCGCGGGTTCCATGGCTGGCCTCCACGGCGATCATCTTCAAGCAACGATGCACCATCACGATCTTCACGGAAACTCGCACCACGACGCGTCCATGTTGCACAATTCCAACCATCAACTGCACGAACCGCTGGAGAAGCTGAAACGTGGTGAGTCGGTCACAATATCGAGGGTCCTTTCGACCCGCGTTCTTCCTTCGCGACGATGAATCTAAGAGTCTGATCGGAGGAAATCGGAGAACGAGGGAAATGAACGATTGTACAGTGTTTTCGAAGTTTTCGCGGTAGATGAAGCTTGGTTCGAGTCTTGCAGCGGGGAAGATTCAACGGAGGTTAAAATCCAACGTGATACGTGTGATGAAAAAGTGTTGCTAGTGCTGGGATATGGATCGGGCATGTTTATGCAAATTCCTGTCCTTGCTGATAGAAATGGCATCCAAAGAAAGATTCGTTTTACTTACTAAACATCGTAACGAGAACTTTGGATATTTTATGCCTGTTTATATTTCTCTTTTTACTTTGAATATTTTATATATTTCGAGATAGATACTTTTACTTTGAATATATTTTACGCGTTTAGATACATTTTCTTCTTTTCTTTTTCTTCCTCTTTTCACCTTAAATATTTCATATGTCGTGTATATTCCGTTTATTTTATTCCAACACAGGAATGTCGTTTTTGTACGTTTAAATTTCTTACGAATGCATAAACATCCGCAATCTAGCGATAAGGAAACGTTCTTTATATAGCTGCGAGGATGGCTAGCGATACACGAGTATTTTTAGACGAAAATTAATTAGGTTATATTACACGATTCGAGCGAAACTAGATCTTGATAGATTTTATTAATTGTTTGATCGATACTGTGCTGTTCCGTGAGTGTTACTGTTGTAAGAGGTTTGGTAACAATGCTTCAAAGTACTCCAATATTACTTATCGTTCCACTTGAGTGTCTTATAGCTTGTATACGTTGGTCGATTCCTCCTTTAATTGTACGAAAAATATATCGTGCAAAGACGATCGCGTTGCCTTTTACTTTTACGTAATTCAACGTTCATTTTAGAATATCTGGATGAAACATAGAAATTAAAAGTTAACTGTACGATAGTCCCTCGATTGTTTGGTGGACGATTTAATTATTCGAAACGAAGGCAGTTCAAACGTGGCAAAAGTTTTATCGCGACGTGAAAGTTTAATTTGAATCTTCCTGGTAGCAGAGTTTTATTTAAATACTTTAAACTTAAAACTTATGCTTATCACGATCCTGGAAATGAATTTTATTTCGTTAGGATTGGAATAATTTTTAGACGTTTATTTTTCTGCAAAATATTTAGACATAAAGTGTCTTTGTTCGGGGATTAGACGACATAAAGATAAAATAATAGTTACATCTCTATTCAAGTACCTGTATCTTTTTATCTAACAATGGAATTACATTGTCGTACTTTCTGTTCGCTTAAAGTCGAAGATACCCGCAATTATTACAATTGTATTTCTTATCAAATATTTATTTGCACCTTGAATGTAAAAAACAAATATCGCTTATCGCGTGACTTGTTAGCTATACAAAATAATAGCTGTAGCGTGCATCTGAAATTCATCTAGCGTACTTATCAATGCGTAGAAAGTAGCAACGTTTACTCGAGGTTGTTGTCCCATTTGTAGGGAAATATTTTTATAACTTGCTTCGCGTGAACTATCTCGATCGCTAATCGCCGGGAAAAATTTCTTCTTACGCTATATCGGAATTTCCAAATCACACTGTGATAAAAACGTTGTCTTCGCTTATGAAAAAAGGAAATTCCAATTGATTGGGTCGAGTCGTTAACAAATGACGTAATTATATGCAAATAATTGGATATTAAATGCAGCAATTGCCAAGGAAAATTCGGGTTCGATTAATTAAAATAACGTCGTTTTAAATTAGACAGTGGCAGATAAAATATTGTTAATCTTATCCGTCTTATTCGTGTATCATCAAATTATCGTTTGCTCCGATTTTTCTAAAACTACTTTTCATAATAAAAGATTAATCTTTCTAGGAATCTGTACAAACTATCTCAAAGAATTTATCTTTGATTTGAAAAGGAGAAGTACTTCGAAAAAACGATCGTCAAGTTATTCAGTGAACAGCAAAGACTAACGCGATTATAAATGAACAAACTCGGAAGAATTAAAAGATACAGTCGTAGGAATATAGAATTTCCAAATCACATGGCACGCAACCGATAACCGGATCAGTGTCCTTTCAACGTCTTCGTCGTCCTTTTTATCAAACTGACTGACAGTTGTATCGATCGAATTGAAATCGCCATTCTACTTCGACATCGCCGTAGATCATTTTAAACGCAATTCGTCATTCTTGATTTTCTTCTTAACTCGTTTCGACCGAACGCGAGGTTGTATCTTAAATCGAAGTCGCGTAAATCAAAGGATGGAAGAATCGTAAGGATTAACAATACGGATTAAATTTGAGTGCAGTGTTCGAGATATATTTTGTACGTAGATTTTGTAAGAGTTGTCAGAAGTACCTACGTACAATAGCCTTTTTTCGCGTGTCTTGATCGAAGCACCGATACGACGGAAGAACATTCCTTGTTTCTTCGTCGGCTGGTAATATCGGCGATAATCGCTTGTAGCGGGGAACTTGACAACTCACGTGATTTTATTATTTGCGATATCATCGACGTTCGAACGCGAGAAATATAGTCGAGCACCTCCCTGCTCTTAAATCGTCTCACTGCGTCGTTTGCGTTATCGCGCATCTTTTCAGAAAATCTCGTATCGTTTGTCGTAGCAAATTTGCACGTGTGCGAAGTAAGATTAAAGCTTGCACGTTGCTTCGTTTCTACTTTTCGTCGTTGCGTCAGTTCGTTGCATCGATGTGACGAGCGAACGTGAAAGCGTGCCGTTTCTGAAAAATTAGAGCAACGGAATTTGATAGGAGAAACGACAGCATTGATCGACTCGCCGAATGAATTTTATCGATTATATTTCTGACTTCGATGTTTATTTTACGCGACGATAAATTGCCAATTTGTAGGCGAATGACGCGTATGAATGTATCGGAGGATTTTTCGACGGCTCGAAGTACCAACACAATTTAAGTCATGTTCCTATGGTAGAAATATCGAGTACACGCTATAAACAATATATGACGTTCCTGTTGCAATCTCGGTGAATATTTTCGAGCGATAAAGCAACATTGTACGTTGATTTTTGTCAAGTGCCAGCGGAGCACAGATAAAATATTAGTACGAATAGCTTTGATAAGCACCGCACCCATCGTGTTATTCCAGCTTTGATACGACATGACGAATGAAATTTCGGCCTCGTTCCTGTGTTAATGCAATCGCCAGAAATTGCCATCGCCTAAAATAGTGTAAAATATCGAAATATACATGGGCCGTTCGGTATATCGTCACCTTCCAAGGGCGTCCTTAATTATTTAAACATCCAGAGATAAACGTTCTTACGTGTACATATCGTACGGAGATGAGAAATTTTAAATTACCATTACTGAATGTCGTTAACGCGTTTGAGCGGCTGTTGCTTTCGCTTCTTTTCTTAACATCAAAAATATACGATTTTCAAAGCAAACGCTACCATATCGCGTAATACGATCGTTATAGTATCTCATACTATTACATCGGATCGATAGCTACACGGATTCTCCAAATACAGTAGCAAAATTTCTTCCACTGCGAGTGTCTTCTCTACTCGACTGTCGAAACGACATATCAGGTAAAATCGTATTTCTCGTGATACTTTTCGTAAATCTACGAACACAAGGTTCCCTTCTTATCTTCGTCTCTCAGCCGAGGAAGCCTTTCTTAGGTGGTTCCAAATCGTGTAAAGCATACGTGGCGTCCTAATTTTTCATAGGGAGAAAATGAAACACACGAACGGTAGTTTCGAGACCGAGATAAAAATCGGAGACAAGGGACGCGTGAACAAACATCGAAGGCCGAATTCCACCGAGTATATCAGCCGGTATAGTTCCTTATAAGCTGTAAGATCCTCGAAAGGAAAGATAATCGAAAAGGAAGAACAATTAGAAAAAAAAAAAAAATAGAATAGGGAAAAGAGCGTCATCGTTTCGTCGATCTCGCGAGAAATCAAGCTGCACGTAGCAACGAGTCGAGGACGAAGACGATCTCTCAGTAGCGCCACCACCTGTTTTGTGATTCATTAACTCACCGGCTTATCGGGATAAGGCAGACTTATCCGGGGCTCGAACCCGACACTGCGGCTAAACCCGATCTTATTCCAATGGCATCCCACCTATCCCCGTTTCAGTTTCACTCCCAGAGCCGGCAGTTCCCACTTCCAGACCGCAGGTACTCTCCGTTCCATTCGTTTGCGGAATCGCGATCTTTCCTACGTTTCGCGTACTACTCTCTATCCGTCCGATCGATTTGACGAGAATTCGATACGTTAGAAGGTTGAACGGTCCAGGATCTTTGGATCCGAACGAGCCAAGAAGAGTTATTTTTACGAGAATTGTTTCGCTTAGTTCGTCGAGTTGGTTCGGATGATCGCTTGCTTCGAGGTGGATCGTTGATTTGACGAGGCGCGTTTCGTTTTCGATCTCAGTTAGAAATTTGTTTATTGACAGGTAGAAGTTTGCGGAACTGAATGATACCTTGAGTGTAGATAGTATCCGTTCTTTGAGTTTCGGATGAAAAATTGGAAGTTCGCGTTCTTCTTGCGACATTAAATAAGAATTTAGTGGTTGTGAAAGGATTCTTCAATTCCGTTTAATCCGCAGGAATATTATTGGCAAGGTTTTAGTTTGCGAAAGATAATTTCAGTTATTTGGTGTCGGAGGCAGTGGTATTGTTTAAATGGATATACGAACTTCACTTTCTACCAGTTTTCGTTATCTCTAACGTTATTTTCCCCATTCAAATATCGGACAAACTCGGATCATCTGTCGTCCGATTTATTTTCCAATATCGTCACCCCCCCGCCCCTCAAAGTAAAGCCGCATTTACATTTCGCTTTCGCCGAAGTTCTTATTAACATGCCATTAATGCAAAACAACGTGAAAGAAGGGAAATCTGATCGATAACCGTCCATACGTGTCCAGTTTGAAAATTCGATTTCTTCACGGGCAATTCATAGAAAACGGACCCTTTTGACAAATCTGTTATCCCTTTCGGTCAATGGCAATATCCCGATATTTTGTCAACAGGCTGGCATACGGTCTGTACCGGGTTTTCGATCGAAATACCCCCGATAGTCATTAACTACCCCTTTGTTGTGGCGATGGCTGCGCGAGATCCGCTGGCAGATGCGCCGAAGTCAACCCTTGTTGCCATCGTCTAATGGTGTTGACAAATTGCTCGGCTAGCCGCTAGGTTTCCCTAGGGAAGCCACGGTAGAACTCTTCTGACCGCAGACTCATTGGCATTTAGACGTGCAATCTTTCAGATCGCTGCGCCACCCGAATAAGACGTATCGTTCTCCCTTTAGCCTCCATCACGCACCCTATGAATTGTAACGTGTGCGGAATAATTGCAGAGAATGTTCTCGATTAATAACGCGGTTAACTACGTGCTACGTTGCCGCTTATCCTCGTATAAAAAAAGAAAAAAAATAATCATTTTCTCGAGAAAAACGAACGGGTAGTTGATTTCCCAGAAGATACCGTGTACATACTCGTCTTCCGATATTGAATTGATATTTTGAATTTTTCCATCGATAAACCTATCATACCGTTTCTCCAATTGAAACTTGATTTTCTCGCGAAGGACAAACGATCAGTCACTTTCGTAAGAAAAACCTCGGTGCCTCGATAAATCGCCGATTTTATAGACGACCGTCTGCGAGAGTAGGAACATTATAGACTCGGCAGAAACAGTTAAGTCGGACGATGAGCCGAGCTATCAAGCTGATTTTCTGCCTCGATTTTCTCGATCACCGAGGCAATCGTGGCGCTCTTCTAAGCGCGACAGGAACCAAGCCCGTGGGATCAACATAGAAATGAACTGATTTCCTTCCCATTATCTCAGCTGGCGCTGGTGGCACGGCCGGAGGACGCCTACCTCAGAAACAAGGTTTGTATACTCAGTGAGTTTCGATTGAAGTGGGCTGGCTCGGTGTCGGGGATCGTTTCGCCGAGGAAATTTTCTGTGCGTGCCGATGTGTGAGAACCGGGGGAACCCCGAAGCCATCGAACCGCCGCGAAACTTGCGGTCTTTAAGGGTGTAATCCTAGAAGCACCTCAAAATATAGCAGGTCTTTCTACGAAGTTAATTCTAGCCTCTACAAACTGCACCAACGAACGGCATATCTCGCTCTTATTTCGTTATAGAGCTCTGGAGATGCTGTCGAATTAATTGCAGGTAATTACGTGGTTAGGACTGTGATAGGCAGGTTTTGACAAAGACGAATCTCGGTTTTTAAAAGCGTGCCGTATCTATGAAATATTCTGATAACGCTAAGTTATATTTTACAATACGTTTTATAAGTCAGTACTATTATATCATTTTAGAATATTACTACTGTCATATATCGTTTTGTATTTGTGAATTATCTTCTCTAGAATATACGTATAATTATCACGATGTTTTCATAAATAGCCACGAAAGCGAGTAAATAGAACATTGGATTATAACGTATCTCTCTCTCTCTCTCTCTCTTGCTGTTACGCGTAAGACGAACTACTTTCAATCGATTCGTTTAATCGTCTTAAAAATCACCATCTTCGTCATTACAGCTGTATCATTTTATGAGAATATTAACTTGCTTTATGACGATGACACAGACATCCCCTCGAATAAAATTGTTATTTTCTAGCGAAAATAAAATATAAATCTCAATACATCCCTTCTTTATCACGTATATGTTTAATACGTTCTTTTATATAATTTAATTTTAATTTGATCCTCTCGAGACTATATTTGGTAAGAAGAAACGTCCTTCGCTTATATTCCAATTTATTTTTTATCCTAGATAATTTCTTGCATAGAAAAATGAGCTAAGAAGAGAGGAAACGAGCGGATTAGATTCCAATTAATTTTCATAGGAGCTATAGGGGGTTTCCCTCGGTAGCGCCAGGCCGTCTGAAAGGTCTCCCGAAGACATTCTATCCATGAACTTTTCCGAAACGCTTGTGACACGCGTGTTAAACTCGAAAGACACACTGCCTCTCAGATTACTTATCGGTTCCATGTGCTCTCGCCCTTGTGTCAAGTTGAAACTAAACAAATTGCTTGACAAGAGCTACCGAACCCTATCCACGGAATCGCTCGTCCTCGATGTGTCCACGTCCGAACAAACAAACGCGACATTTTCCTTGACACTCGCGCGTACCCGTCACCGCTTTCTTCTCGGAAAGATGCGAGTTTCTTCGAAGGACTTGCAAATCATTTTGCAAACGATCGTGCTTTATCCTGACTTGACAAGATGCATATAGGGATACTAACTCTCTTCAAAGACGTTGTCTTTGTAACATTAATTCTTTGATAGTTTAGAACATTCTGTATCTCGCGTTTGCAACATTCGATTAATACGCTCTGTAGAAAATTAAATCTGTCGTCTTTTTAATAGATCACTTTTAGAGAATTAATAAAGTTAATACGAAGGTGCAATGTTTGAAACGAGCGTTCTTTTCATGGAATATGGTCCGTTAACATTGATCAAAGTTTATTTCTTTAGAGTTACGTGTTCTATAATTTCTTTCAAGATTTAATTCGGTTTAATTCCAAGGACGATAGAATTCTGTTTATACGAACCTCGTTTGTCGCATGTAACTGAATAAGGGTAAAAGAAATAGCAAATAGCGCTTAATGGGTTGAATAATCAAGCGACAATCGACCGTTAATCTCGGAAATAGCGTTGTAAATTGCATCTTAGAAGGTTGAAAGACGAAATCTACCGCGATATATCGACCAAAATATTACCCATATAAAATCAAACAAAACCGCAACCACGGATTCGAGACGATATCTACGACAAAGACGAACATACGATCCATCGTCGCAACGACTTTCTCCAACAGTTGCTTTAAAATAAACAACTGCACCCTAAAGACGACTTATTATACCTAGAGCACCATCGTTATCCCGAGTCATTTTTCACACATATGCCGACAAATTTTACACGTACGTCCCTTCGAAATCTCCGAAAAAGAAAAGGAAAGAAAGAGAGAGAGAGAGAGAGAGAGAGAGAAAAAAAACGAAGCTCCTTAACAACTCACGGGCCAAAAATATCATCGATCGATGCGCGTTTTCGAATATTTATAAACGTGGAGCAGGACTTTAAGGCTCGTACGAGATACTCCGTCCCGGTCGTTGTCCCAATGACGAGCGTACCGGTCGGCTTGACTAATAAACGACTTCCTAAGGAAGCCAAGGATTACGAGATTAGGAGCGAAGACCGTAACGGCAGACTGCGACTTTCTGCCGGAGATGGCGAGGAGCCTGTGGCTCACAGGTGTTCCCGCCACGCTGTCGTACTTCAACCTCCCGACGTTTTTCCACGTCCGAGGGATAGCTGTCTCGGTAATTATCGGCCATGCGACCGTGCTCGTACGTCACTCTAAAATCGCCGCCACACATCTCGCTACGTGACACACTTTGGTTTTTCTCGGCCGTGTTCCCGAGCAGGGACAGGAAATACGTGCGGTCAACTTCTCGGGGAAACGTGTGAACGTCGCCGGGTACTTTTGCGAGGTAGATACCGAAAAACAACGGCGGGAAAGGGAACTTTTGCGCGAGTTCCAGTTTCTTTATCGCGATATAAAAGCTCGATGGTGCCATAGAAATAACATTTAGGTTCTATACGGGTTGAAACTGGGGGATTAAATGGGGGTAATCTGGGGTAGAATTGTCAACCAGTCGTTATTAATAAAAGTTATCAATTTTGAGAGATAGAAACGACCGTGCTTTTGATTCTCTTTCTTGCTAAAGAAATTCGCGTTATGTTCGTAAGAATGATATTCGAAGATCGGTACAAGAATTTCGTGCGAATGACTAATTTCGTGTGACTTTCAAAGGATCCCACAGCTGCACGATACGGATATTTTAGCGACCCTTATAACCCTCTTTGTCGCTGAGTTGCACCACGACACGGTCCACCGAACACCTACAATTTTTACAGCACATGCCGTTTTATTTATGTTCGCGCATTACCTTCTCATTGGCTGATGATAATCCATAAAGTTTGGCGAATCATGAGAATACTTTCGCAAGGAGTACTATTTTTCTTGTCGTTAATCGTAATCGTGGAATTCTTTCGTGGAAAGTTTATTTGAAAATAGTTTATCATCTTATACAGCGAAAGATTCATAATTTGTTCTTAAATTTATTCTGTACGCGGAAAATGATGAAAAAGTAGCTGAAAAATGTCCATTATATAATTATTACTGTTAGCATCGACGAAAGATCGTTCGTCGTTTCGCAAAAGATATTCAATTCAATGAAGATTACTCCTGTTTTTATCAAAAGTAGAGAGGTATATTGAATAGGTTTAATCGCACATTTAAGATAACGAAACGATGTACGAGTAGATACAATAGCGATCTAATCAGCAATAAATAGATTTTAGAATGACAGGTGATATAAAGTTTATCTAAATAAATAATTTTTAAATAGTGACCTATGAATAAATTTCTTTTCCAATTTCTATCTTTCCACGAATAATTATACCACCGAAGTAAACAAAAATGAAAGTTCGTCGGGCGATTTAAAAGTTCGAAAAACGTCGAAAACAAAATATAAAAATGATCGTTCAGTTTCCCTTTATCGAGGAAAAAGCCTTGTGAATACCTTTTAACTGGTTGGCTATTAAAACCATTAGATGAATGTGTTAGGAAAGAAAATATTACTGTAATAGTAAATCAACAAGCGGCAAATGTCAGTCCTCGCCAAATATCTCTTGATCGATGCCACGGATATTGGTACAAGCTTTATTGCCGCGCGAGTAAAATTTCCGGGTAATGAAAGCAGCGCTGAAATAACTCTCCATCGATAATTTTATATCGGAGATTACGATGCACCGCCGGAGATTATAATCCCCCGGGTTTTATAACTTCCATGGACTACGTTCGTCGCCGGTGCTGTGTGTGTTATGAAATTGAAAAAAAAAAAAAGAAAAATGAAAATTATTTCTGGCACATTTTAGGCGATTAATTCTATAAGTAAATCTATCCGATAAAAGGAAACATCGATTGCATTATCAGCGAATGAAAGGTAATATTTCGTTTCGAATAAAAGAACGAATGTATATATATGTATATGTAAGCTACGGTCTTAATGATATTAAAATCTTCGTAGAATTGTTTGATTAATCAAGGAAGTGTACAAACGATTCACGAACACGAATCTAAAATTGGAATAGAAAATTACGAATACCCATCATACCCATGTAACAAACAAAATTTGTAACGTTAGAAAAGAATACAACTCGATCGAAAATGGCTTAAAGGATTGAACAGGGTCGAACAATAACCTACGTAAAAATATTATAATTTCGATACTTTATCAACTTATCAACTTATACTTATCGTCGTGTAAACATCGCCGTTAAGATATATCTAAAATGATGAATTTAATAAAATCAACAACCAGAACTTTGAGCAAATTCTTTCGATATGAAACGAAATCAATGGAGTTTATTCGAGTGGAGAACGTGGCGGTATCACGGGGACGCTGTGTTCTTCGTCGACGCCGACGTCGACGGTCGCATGCACAGTCGTCCCGTAAAATCCGTGCGGATTAGCGATCCACTAATATATCCCGCGGGCGTAAAAACGCGACGAAGCAGCTGAGATATTCGTTTTCGTCGTTCCTCGGCACTTCGCGTTCGTCGCGCCGCGCCAGCCGGTTTGTCTTTGGCATAAAATAACTCCAAGTCACGGGGAAAGTAATAAATTTGTGAGTTACAACTTGTCCACGCAGACCCCTAGTTACCTCTCCTCGTTCGCCTCACTTGCGTTTCTTTATTTCTTGCTCGTCCACCACGATATCTCACCCTCCTCCCCTCGACGCGCGATTTTTTCTCCGTGTGAAAACACGTGCGAACCGGGACACGCAACGGGACGCCACGCTACCAAGCCTTCTTTCTTAGAAAGAAAATTACCGAAAATTTGGGTAAGGTCGAAGGCTTCGGGAACAGGCTGCTTGAATTATCGCGTGAAAATTGAGAGAATTATGCGTGGAAAAATTCGGCCAGAAAATCGATCGAAGATTGGCTTGGATTTAGGTTCAGAAATTGTTGTAGCGTTGGAATGTAAAGGAGCGGCGAACGAGTTGATTATTGCTCGGAAATCAAGCGAACCGTCGAATAAACGTTTCTCTTTGGTTGAATTTAAGTTTGGAAATTTTTCAGAATTTTAGAGCAAGTGTCCGAATTATCGCACGAAAGCTTGTCGCTCGTAGATTTTACTTCGTTGTGGAAATTTTTCCCTTTCGTTGTTTGTGGAAAATTTGTCCAGGATTGGGTCGAGTTCGAGTTTGGAAATTTTTGCAATATCGGAATGCGGAAGAATCGGCAAGTGTGTAAATTATAGTATGAAAATCGAAACAATCGTCGCTTTTCGCCGGATCGTGGAAATTTCATTTATTCGTTCTGTGTTTGTGGGATATCGCGGCATAAAATTGTCTCGACATTCGGTTGTATCCAAGTTCAGAAATTTTTGGAATATTGCAATATAGAACGATCGACGAGTACGTGAATTATTGCGTGAAAATTACGAAAATTGTAAGAGTTACAGCGTATCAGAAATTGAGAGAATAAGGAAAATCATCGGGTGAAAATTGTGTATAATTGTGTACAATTGTGTAATTGTGTATATTTGTTGTTTACGAGGTATTAAAATTTACTGAATGACGAAAAAATGTAGTATCGCAAACTGATAAGCCACTGAATATAAATTTCTTTGTTTCGAGTGAATATTTCTTTGGTAACTACATTATAGTGTCATAAATTTGAATATTTTATAGTAGCACGTTCGAAAGAAGAAAAGAAGTTTTCGTACTCCATAAAGTTTTATGGATAGGGTTCACCGAACGAAAAATTGAAGATAGAAATAAATGTTTCCAAATTTTAAGGCGTACAGTGCATAATAATATTTAAAGGAACGAAACTTTATGAATCTATCAATATCACAAAAACAGTAAACCGATATATTGTTTAACAAGTATCGAACGAAACCGATTATAAAACGCAGAAATATCCTAATCATGATTTGCTAATAATCATTATTTTCCTTCCACTCGGAGATATTTATATCTTAGAAGAAGAAGAAAGTTGACAAGAATATTTATTTTGTTGTTCAGAACGATTATATTATTAATCGTAAATTACACAAATATTATAATCGTGCACAGTAATAATGAATAATATTCCAACGATACTCGAACAATACTTCTCTAGATTAGGTGCAAAACGTTTGTAATTTCAATATAAAAGTTTCGCGAGAATACCAATTTTCTCGTCGTGTTAAATATGCTTGTAATTTAATATATGCGACAATACTCTGTCAAACTATACTTTTACGATTAATACCGAAACATTCGTATTTAATATTTTTCATTTCTATATTCTTCTTGAAATTCGCTAGAATCCAGGATCAATATACGATGTTCTTGGTAAACGGACAGAACGAAATATCCACGAGCCACTGACCAATATAGATGTCGAATGTTTGACAGGAAAGGGTAGGATAGTTTTTGGCCACATTTCGCCCTTCGAGGATCTTCCGTTTTCACATCTCGTGTAACTCTGCCACGAATCCATAGCAACGAACAGTAGAACCGTCAAACGATACGACATGTTAAGCCTCCAAGAACTCTGCAGGAGATCTCGTGGGAACTATATTGGAGAATATATCGAGCAAAATATATAGGAAGGAGTCATAATAGCTCTTTGTCTTCGAACGTCATACGTGACCAAATCGAACATTCTCAACCTTTGTTCGTAACGAACATTCTATCCTACACTGAGCTGGCATCGAAAAAATTCGTTTATAATTTCACTTTGTCTTCCAATTTTCACAACATAGTACACGCATTTGCCGATCCTATAATACCCTTTGATACTTCAGTTTGATACGCGTTCGAAATATTTACCTATCTTAATTCTGTCAATCTTGCGTTAATAGCAGAAAGTGGTATAGTTAGTGATGCGTACGAAAGGAAGAATTATTCTTGACAAATGGTTCGAAGAAAAAATTGAAATTGAATAGAATAGAATGGAACATTCTATCCTACACTGAGCCGGCATCGAAACAATTCATTTATAATTTCACTTTGTTTTCCAATTTTCACAACATAGTACACGCATTTGTCAATCCTATAATACTCTTTGATACTTCAGTTTAGTACGCGTACTTCAGTTTAATTCGAAATATTTACCTATCTTAATTCTATTAATCTTGCATTAATAGCAGAAAGTGGTATAGTTAGTGATGCGTACGAAAGGAAGAATTATTCTTGACAAATGGTTTAAAGAAAAAAAGGAATAAGACAAAGAGAATGTTCGCTGTAATCGTAAAATTTTCCTATTGCCGAAGAAGAAGCTAACGATTCGTTAAAGACAAAATTAATTTTTGATACGACAAATGTATTACGTTTATACACGTTATATAATCTAATACTTTATCATTCTTGTGTTGTCATATCTTCTTCAATGTTGAGAAAGATACATATGTAAGACACATATTACGTACATGTAAATACGGCGAATAATTTCTTCACGTATAACGCGCCATAAATGAACGAAGAGAAAATTCTTGAAAGAGATATGTAAGAAATTTCGTATTGTCACGACTTTTTCAAATTCTCCAAAATTGTCAAAAACGTTTTCAAACTAAATATACGATTTACAAATATTTGTACGTGCCATTCAACGTGCATACGTAGCATTCTTCGATTCGTACATATTGTTGGTACATTTTACGATTCTTATTGCAACAATTTCTTTTGTACGATATCGTTTCTCGGAAAAGGAGAACCTTATGCACAAAATAGATCGCGCTACACCATCGAGCGGCAAGGTATTGAAACGTGAAAAATGGAGACCCTATAAATTTCACCGGGTTGAGTAGGCCGTTTGAATAGCGTGTGTCGGATCAGGATGTAGATTATAAGATTAACTCTAATCTTGAAATAATATACAAACTTCGGAACGAGGAAGTTTCAGTGGTGTACACTGGTTTTATCAAAACAGCAACGAAAAATACATTTTTAGTGGGTGAACCGACGTAACGTTATGTGTTCTTCGTCAATTTCGAAATTTCTCGCTGTTACCCGATATGCACAGGATTATTCGGATGTTTACGATCGCACAACAAGCGCGAAGAATAGAATCTACACGAGGTAATTGTGACAGAAAACAGCGTGTGTCGTGTGTTTATTATTTTAAGAACCGAAATCCCGAATTTAAAGAATTTAAGAAACAACAAAAAAATAAATATCCTGTCTTCTTTTTTCATTTCAATATTTTCAGTGTATTTTAGGATTTAACGCGTCCAATAACATGGTCGAAAATCTTTAACAGCATAGAATTTTCCGAACTTCGAGATCTTTGATTTTTTTAAATAAATACTCCAGAAGAAAAAATTAATTCGCATTACTTATCCACGATATGTTAATTTTTTCCCTCTAATTTCTTCATCTCTCTATAAATCGTCGTCCATTTCTTTTTTCGTACTTTTATTTATCTCTCGAAAGATTTATCTGTTTATCCTACCATTGTTCTAAATTTATTTACTCTATATTTTATTTATTTATAAATTGTCGCTCGCCATTCTTTCGAGCTGCTCTTTTCGAATTTAAAAAATTTGTTCCAATTTGTTATTCATATCGTCTCCTTTCGCTGTATGTTAAATACATTTTCTAATTGCTGAAGTCTTAACTTACGTTTCCGTGATTTTCGACTCGTCGTACAGAACTTACAACAGTTCTATAGAGCGTTATCTTTTCACAAAAATACGTCGACGTATCGAAATCAGCTGCTAGTTGTTTTCGAACTAACGACGAGTCATCATCGTGTCCCTTCGCCTGTTAGCCGTTTATTTACAACGTGTTACATCGTTTGCATTCTTCTGTTACGTGGATCGCGATAAGTAGCACGGAATCCATGTTTCGAGCTCTCAGATGCTGTTTGCCGAGGAGACATCACCGATAACGGCGACATCACTGCGGTACGGCCGCTTTTCCTAGGGGACTGGCCTTGACAAACAAACCACCTAACCATCGCATCAGCAGGATGAAGCTTATCCTCGTATGGCCATTCGTAGCACTTTACACGTGTTCTCCACGTTAGCCCATCAAATAGGCAACCGATCTATTTGCAGACTCGTAGATTAAAAGAAACTATTTCGTGCAGTTTGTTCAAGAGGCAAGTTTATCGGCGAATTTGACGGAATTATTCACTTGCGAGAAAAATGACGGAGAAAACGTTCCTAATATATAGAAAATACTTCAAAATGATAACAATGTTATCGATCGTTGCATAGATTCAACAACTCAATATCGTTAACGTTGTGTCGTGTATATAATGTTGAAAGAACTCGAGTCAGTTTAATGAAGACAGAGAGCGTTGTGCAACGATGATCGTGAAAAATATGAATCGACTGCGCTTTCGTTCGATCGTGCTTATCGATCGCGAATCGCGATAAGCAATGTTGTAAAATTATTGTTTCATACGTACAACGTTAACTGCGTATTTTCTGGGAGAAACAGTGTTTTCGAGGAACACCGAACAATTGGAGATAGACAAGATGGCAATGGTTTGTACATGTTTGTTAAATAATATATGTTAGTAACTGGTAGAGAAGATAAAGTCTCATTCACTCCTTGAAGATGAATTTCGTTGAGTGTTTATATTACATCTAGTTATCGTAGGGCTCGGATTTAATAATTTAAGGACGAGTAAAATTGACAGATCTTCTTTCTAAATTCCTTTTTTATTTTCCTCCATCCATCTCTTGTTCCATTTTCATTTTCTTTTTAAATGTGCTTACGTCAGCCAGGCGTTGAGTTCACGCGTTGTTAAAATTTACAATGTGGAGCGTTATAATGATTTATAAAAGTATTTAATCATTTTCTGTATCTAGGTTCATAATAAAACGTATTTATATTTAAACAACTAAAGCTTGTCTTACGAGTTATAATAGTTTCTCCAACAATTGTTATAACGTTATGAGTAAATTCTAAGCTTTAGAATAATTGTCAAGGATTAATTGACAGATACGTTTAATCTTCTTTCACGTTTATGCTCCTAACAAAATCTAGTTGTATTTAAATAATCGTAATCCACTTTATAAAGTATATTCTCGGTTCTTTCTAAACGAAACAACTTCTCTCGGATTATATTAACAACGCAGCATTTGCGAACCAGAAATGGCTATACTCGTAACTTCTCAATTATGCTCATTCTGAAAAATTAACGATTATCCTTTTTAATCGACCAAACCAGCTGTGCAATGTTTACTATAAAATGCAACTCTATTTATCCGTATAATTTGGATAAATTGATAACTCGTATGTATAACGAGATTGCGTTCATTGATCTAATTAATTAAATCGTATTCGGATAATTGGATGCATGCATTTACTCGCTCCTTTGTTAAGTTTTAACGCATTCTCTATCTACAGGGTGGTTGGTAACTGGTGGTACAAGCGGAAAGGGGGTGATTCTACGCGAAAAAAGAAGTCGAAAATATAGAATAAAAATTGTTCGTTCGAGGCTTTGTTTTCGAGAAAATCGACTTTCAATTTTCGCTCGGTACGCGTCCACTTTATCGCGTCTCGTTGTAACGGATCTCACTGTAGATCGTTGTCTCGATGAAAAAATTAAAAAAAAAAATTTTTATTCTGTATTTTCGACTTCTTTTTTCGCGTAGAATCACCCCCTTTCCGCTTGTACCACCAGTTACCAACCACCCTGTAGATAGAGAATGCGTTAAAACTTAACAAAGGAGCGAGTAAATGCATGCATCCAATTATCCGAATACGATTTAATTAATTAGATCAATGAACGCAATCTCGTTATACATACGAGTTATCAATTTATCCAAATTATACGGATAAATAGAGTTGCATTTTATAGTAAACATTGCACAGCTGGTTTGGTCGATTAAAAAGGATAATCGTTAATTTTTCAGAATGAGCATAATTGAGAAGTTACGAGTATAGCCATTTCTGGTTCGCAAATGCTGCGTTGTTAATATAATCCGAGAGAAGTTGTTTCGTTTAGAAAGAACCGAGAATATACTTTATAAAGTGGATTACGATTATTTAAATACAACTAGATTTTGTTAGGAGCATAAACGTGAAAGAAGATTAAACGTATCTGTCAATTAATCCTTGACAATTATTCTAAAGCTTAGAATTTACTCATAACGTTATAACAATTGTTGGAGAAACTATTATAACTCGTAAGACAAGCTTTAGTTGTTTAAATATAAATACGTTTTATTATGAACCTAGATACAGAAAATGATTAAATACTTTTATAAATCATTATAACGCTCCACATTGTAAATTTTAACAACGCGTGAACTCAACGCCTGGCTGACGTAAGCACGAATCTTACTCGATACGTAATATTTATATTTTTAGAATATACGTATAACATCGATTTAGATACAAATTGCAAATCGAAACTGAGGAAATTTGAAAAACTAGTTACGTAACAACCCGTGTAGATACGTAGCTATAAATAAAAAATACTTTGTACGATAGTGAATTTGTAATTGAATTTCTGAACCGAGTAAACAGCAACCCTTAAGGAGATTATACGAAATATTCAGATAATATTTATATCTCTGGCAAGCTTATTTTCTGTTAAAGATATAAAATATAAGAACAAATATAAAGACAGAGTCTTCCCAGAAAATGTAGAAAATGTAACTACTATAAAAGGAGCAACACGCACGAGATACTAACGCACATAAACGATGAATCTTCCTCGATCAAACGCATTAATCGAAATTGCAAACGTCCGTATAAATCAAATCCGGTAACAACAGAAATGGCAAAATCTCGGCAAGAGTTCGACAAATTCAACATTGACGGACATTTCTTCCCTGTGGATGCGTTTGAACTATACCCGAAGCATTCAGAGAGACAAACTATGCAAATTGCCAAATTGTTTCGAGTATTTAACGTCGCATCTCGCGGATGCAAACAGTCTGCGCCTGTTTTTACGTTTCAAAAATTGGTGAATAATATCCTTGTTGGTCTATACGGTACATGCGTCTCTCACTGGGACTGCGTCTCGAAGACAGCCAACACGCGCAGTAGCTCGTAACACGGTTGGCAATATCCTGGAAGAGTGACACGCGCGTTTTCGTGGTCCGTGGCTGGCTTGTGACACTAAATCAGAGCCCGAGTTACGCGCCGACTAATTGTGAACCGCCTTCCTCCTCCTTTGCCGCCCCCGTGGAAACCAAATATAACTAAACGGAGCGAAACTAAACGGCCTGGCCGATTAACTTCTCCGTTGGCTGGCTACCACCGACAGCTCACTCTCGCCAGCCCTATTCTCGACTACCACTCGTTTGGAGCCGAACGAACTTTTTCTTTTCTTTTCTTCTCTATCCTTTCCTTCTCTTTTTTTTTTTTTTTTTTTTTTTTTTTGACATGGTGGAATTTGATTGTAAAACCAGAAGCAAAAATATTGGCGATTATACAAGATTTTGATTTATGATCGTATCCGTAGTGATATTTGTGTTCCATTAAAAGCACGGTTCTTTTGCACAATAATTTACTACGTAACTAGTAACGCTAGGGAATTGATAAGTAACAAATTATAGGTTATAAACCGCTGCTTCATAAACAGCTTCATAGTTTTATAATTTGAAGCTGAACAGGGCAATTATGTAGCTTTATGGCTTGTGTGTAATTTATAAAACTCACTTGTAGAACTTGTGAATAAATAACGCGAGGGAAAAGTATGCTGCCGTTAATTACGAGACAAAATAGTGCTTCGTCGGGGTTCTCGGGCTGTGAAGTGCGTTTTTATACGCGCGATTTTTCACGTACGCTTGTTGCAAACGAAAACACGAGTCTGCCATTCGAAACGATGTGTTGTCAGCGTGAATCGAATATTTTTACACGAGCTACGACACCGTTTGTTGTCGTTGATCAGTTGCAAGGACTGGTAGGTGTTTCTCTGCTTGTTCGATAGTTTTGTGCCCTCGGAAGTTACAGTGTATGTAGGTTACTTGTAACGTTCGTTGCATTCTTTCTCGCCACGCTAAATGAACGACCGGTGAACCAGTTGAACGGTTCTCGCTTTTTTACTAAAATTGTCGAACATCGACGAGTGAGGTAGTCGATAAATGTTATACACCGTAGAATGGTAAAGAGTGTCGAAGAATTTGGTAATCATAACACCAACATGTAAATAAATCACGAAAGTTACAAAAATGAAATCGGATAAGACTGACTCGTATTGGCGCAACATTTATTAAGCAGGAAAAATATGGAAGAGAAAGATATATAAGTATCGAAAAACAGAAAATTTGTTTGGATAAAATGACAAGGAATAGGAGAAAGCGTAAGAGGAAAAAGACGGAATTCCAAAAGATAGAATTTTCCTATAAAATTCCACGTCTGTTGGTAATCAGGATGTTCGATTACGTGTCACGGTTAGATCTCTGGAAAAATGAAATCAAATAAAACTACCTCGCATTAATACATATCTCGGTATAAAAGAAGAATATTAAGAAACTAAAAGAGGAAAGACGCGAAGATAAGATAATCTGCTTGGATAAGAAAGGTAGACAAAAGGGTAGGATCGTTTACATTTTTTCACATATTCGACAAACCTTTGCCTTGTAACTCTTCTTTGCCACTTTGCCGCTCGAGGAAACACCTTTGTCGTCTTAGAAGGGGCGAAACTGACCCCGCGGGATTCCGGATTAGTAACGAAATAAGTTAGTAAATAGCGAAGCTTGCGGAGAGCTTAGACGATGTTGCAAGAGGGTGTGATGCGTTTTGCAGTATGGGCACAGGGCGACTTCCGGGACGAGGTGACCGGGGGTTTGGCGAGGCTCGATTTGACGGGTCACGGAGCTCACACTCCCGGTGGCAGCAACCCCAGTACACCGGGTGCGACACCCACGACACCCTCCGGTGGATTTTCTACCGCACAGCCTAGGTCCCGCACGAACACGACACACAGGCCGGATATTCGAAAAGGTACGCCTCGCCACTTTACGAGCAACTTCTCTATCGCAACCCCTTCCTCCCTGTTTATTCGTTTCACTAAATCAATTCGTTTGACGTTTCTCCTTTTTTTCCAATTTGTTTTGTTTTTTTTTTTCTTAACGTTAACCTTCGTCGACGTTGCGCTTCTTCGTGATAGAGTGGTTCCGCTTAGATTCGTTTGTCTTCGAGGTGATTTGCTTCGAGTTAAGTGGAAATTGCGTAACGATAGAAATTCGATAAAAAATTGTTAGATTTCGATGTAGACTATGTATTTAGACAATAGATGCGGAGTAGTTAACGAGAATAGCTCGTAACCAAGAGTGGTATAGAGGAGATAGATAGTTTAGCTCGCTTCTGCATGATCTTTCCTCTTTTATGGTTATTTTCGACGAGTAAGGGGAATTCGTAGTTCGTGGAATTAGTATGCGTAGAATTAGTCGGTGTACGTACGTGCAAATTGTCGAAGAGACATGATTTAACAGTTTCACAGGTCTGTAGAATAATTCAACGAATGAAACTGTTTATCGTAGAAAATATTACGTTTTAAGATTTCGAAATGACTTTGAGCAAGTATCGTTACTACGTGAGCTGGCGAAAGCAAGAACAAAAGATCCACGATAAGAAACTATCGAATTTATCTTAAATATAATTTATCTTGAAAATACCTATTCGATACTTTTGATCCACTTTTTCGTCTATAACAGACTTTCCTGTATAACGTTACTATACAGCTTCGTCCTAACGATACTAACTAGCTTTTATCAACAAACATGTAATCGCGTGTTAAATCATCCAAAACCAAGAAACTTTGTATTAATATCACGATCGAACACGTTCTTCTTAACAAAAATCTTGTAACAACAAGCTTCTATGATACGCTTACGTAACCTCGATCGATCAACCGAAAAGTTTATTTTAACACAATATTCTCGATCCATTAAACCGCTGTGCAAATAATACATACATAAATAATACAAATACAGAGAGTCGCGTGTCATCTTTGCGCGAGGAAAGGCAAAGGCTCGCGCATCGATCAAGTAGGATAGCATGGAGATTCCAGCGGGAAACGATGCCGAGCTGCCGTCTCACGAACGACTGTGAAATCAAATGATAACAGAGAGTGCCGTTGTCGGGTGCAGCAGGAGAAAGACGAGGAAAATGCTGGCGTCGTTTGTTTGCAGGTTTGTTCGGCACTTAGCCGGCACTCTCGCAGCCGCCCCAAATCCCTGCAAATTGAAATATCTCCCGGAGTCTTACGGGCCTGGTTAACAACAAACCCCGGGGACGGATCTCACTTCACTCGTTGTAATCCCGAGACGAGGGCGAGGCCTCTCGTGCTCCTTCGACCGAGTCCAGCACGTTCCTCTCATTCGCGTCAGTCAGCCGAGAAAGATGTTTGAATTCCACATACTTCGATGAGTAACTCTCGTTTCGACGAATTAATTCCCTGAAATTTATTCCATATAAATTGACGAGCTTCTCTTTTTTTTTTTCTTTGCAATATCGCTTAAATTTGTTTTTAGTTCAACCTATTATTTTTGGGGGGATCGATCTTCATGGAAATTAGGATTATGATAACCCGAAGAAAGAATACGTTGTACGTTCATTCGCACTGCGCGTTGAACTGCTTTTATCATGGGGAAATTTCATTGTAAATTGCGGCCAAAGCGAGGAAAAATTTGTGCGTTAAGGAGTCAAGTAAGAAGGACGATGTAACTATTATAATTGGCGAATGGAAAACGAGCCAGATTAGATTGAAAGAAGAAAAGATTTGAAAGTTAAATTATTTCCTTGTTTAGACTTAGATTTAGCATCTTGTAAGTATAACTAACGATTATATTAACTTTATTTCTTGACTATACTTCTTTTTGGATAATTCCCGTGTTTTTTTTTTCTTCTTTCATAAATATTTAAAAGTTTTATATTCGTACTCTTTACTAATACGATTATATATCTTGTTTTTAGATATATTTTGACAATCGTCTACTCCTTTTTTGAGAAATAATTACAGCGCGTTGAAAATTGTTTGTTTGTTAGTCTTTGTTTGACGGAATCGAACTTACTCCGAATTACATCTGAAATCATTCGTTTCTCCTACGAATCTAAATTCATCTTGAATAAAACACGAAGCAAATATTTTTCAACGATAAGATCGGTATTAAGGCAATTAACGATACAAAATGACCTATAAAGTACATTATTCCTTCAACTCCTGGTAACTCTTGTACTCTTTGTCATACGACTAAAATATCTTGTTCCACGAGAACACTTCATGTGAAACTTCATGTACGACATTACAAACCTAGGTAGATTAGAATCATACTGAATAAATTGAAACACGGTGATAAAAAAAAAAAGTCGAAGGTTCTTCGTGACGCGACTTAGTTGGTATCGGAGCGACCTCATGTTGGGTTGCTACCTCTGTAAATAGAAACGGTCGTCTTAGTTAGAAGATAGTTAGCGGCATCATCAGACGCAGTGATAGCGGTGCTCTTTGAAAAAAGAGGCAATCGATCACACGGCTGTCAATACGAGTAAGGGAAGCTGGCGATTTGCTGCCTGCGGAGTCAGGGGTGAAATACCCTCACCTGTCACTGTCACGGTCATGACAAACACATTCGTGTTATTCTCGAACGGCAGGGTACGGTCTAGCCACGGCAGAGATTACCGATCAAACGGTCTAATCGATCGATGATCGTCACGTCGTATGGTATTACGCACATGTAGTATAATATATCTAACGAGTTACGCTATTAAATATTTTGTTGATGGATTTTGCCGAAATTAAGGTTTAACAAGGTTCGCATTTAGGTGGTCCCTTAATTTCACGAAGATTTCGATATATTTGATTAATTACGAAAGCTTTTAAACATCGTAGCGGGAAAAATGGAATAGAGAAACAAACAACAGATATTCCGCTATGCCACGAGTGACTCACATTTTGCTGTTTCACGCGAGAAAGATCATTTCCCTCGTTACAACGTGGAATGTGTGATTTATTCGAAATACGAGACTCGATTTGTTAATCGTAAAGGTACATTGAACTCTCGTAGTATAAGTGGCATGGTTTTCTAGAGAATGTGATATTTTAACACATTTCAGATGTTGCAACACCGACAGAGGTGAAACACGAATTGGGCGCCGGTGGAGGAGTGGTCTCTCCGGATGGTGTAGTTGGGGTAAATAACGCGGACGATAAGGATGGAAAGAAGAACAAACGTCAAAGGCGGCAGAGGACGCATTTCACGTCCCAACAACTTCAGGAGCTGGAGGCCTTGTTCATGAGGAATCGGTATCCGGATATGTCGACCAGGGAAGAGATAGGTCTGTTCACGAAGCTTCCCGAGCCACGAGTCAGGGTGAGTGACGATTATTCTTAATTTAACAGTCCGCGATTTACTTTTATGCAAATTTATATTTTCACGAAATATAAGTAAAAGGAAAGAACTTAAACGGAATTTTGTCTCATCTGTGAAAAATCGTAACGTTTACTCTGCTTTGAATATTTTATAGATCTCTGCATATTACATGAATTCTGCACACTTTCTCAAATTTCGTATAAATGCATAGAAATTCGCAGTCTACTTTCTTTTCTACCTTATCGCTGAGAAATCCATTTTTGCGCTTTGCTGGTAGACAAATATTCTCGATCGGTCTTTGATTAAATTGTTATTTTCGATAATATCTTTATGATAATCGAATGCTTTCAATTTCGTTTATTACGATTTTTGCAGAGGGAAGGATGAATATTTTCTCGAATCGTTGTCATTTTTCTGAATTAAAGAAGTATATTGATTTACCGAATTTTGTCTGCGAGGAAAGGAACATTTATTTTTGCTAATTGTTCAACCTGTACTCGGAGTACGACTGATGTTTCGATTGATTTACAGTACATCACTAGAATACTCGGGGACTAAGCGAGTTTATCTTGCTTGCAGCGCTACAAATAAAAAATTAATCTTACATTGCGAAACATGGTGCAGTTTGATAGCAAACGACTATTACGCAGTGTTTATATGTATACTTATATTAAATAACCATTACGAGAGTTAAAAGTTAAGATGCGATACTTCCATAATTTACTATACGTAATATATAATTCTATTCTTATCAAAAAGTGACAACTTTCCTATACTTTAGGATGAAATTTGATCGTAACGAAAGATTGACAATTAGATGAAAGAATGTCATCTATTATCGCAATAAAAGTATTCTTATGCAAAATAAATCAATTACAAATACAATATATAAGTCAGTAATAAGCCAACTTGAGTTGACAGCAAATTAATATTCGTATATTATCAGTAATAAAGAACAGTATAAGAAAGTATTCATTTAAATAATTAATATCAATAAATAATCATATTAAGCTCTGTTTAATCGGTGAATCCAGACACTTTAATTCTAATTTTATCGGGTACTAAATAATCGCGATTATTTGAAAGATTTTCAAGACTTATATTTGAATTAAACTTTCTATAAATTTCCATCAACGAGTCTATCGATCTCGCGATTAATTATTTTTTACGGAAGACACATAATCGTACAGATAATCGATAATTTTTGATGAATTTTTCGTCATTGCGTGAAGGTAACGCATCGCTATCAGCGTTTTCTCGCTTTATCACCGGTTGGGCGAACGTCCATCGATCATGCGTCTAATTTCGGACAAACAAATTTTGGAGAATGGAAATTCATCTATCTGCGTCGACGTATTGTTTTTCCTCGTTGCGAACGGAGTTGCTCGACTCATTCTGAAAGATTCGAGTCAGAGCTCGAACACGAATCAGGGTGACGTGAAATCGAGTTGATCAAAGTAGCAACAGAAACTTACAATGGGCGCATTGATGCGTTGAAGTATCGATTACAAAGGCAACAATTCATGCTCTTTACTGGCCGATACCTCGAGGTCTCGCCAGTCTCGCGTCTGCAGACATGGCTCGTGACCGGAAAATGCCATTTCTTTGCTCACCGAACCTGATATTTTCGAGAAGTAGGCGGTCAATTTTTCTGCTTGTCTTACGCTTCTGATGTGTGAAGTTCAACAACGAGAATTTCGAACGTTAGTCAGTGAGAAATATGACTATGAAGGAAAATCTTAAACCAATGCAGTGAAATACGTGGCGAGCTGCTTATTAAAACATAACATACATTCTACTTTTCTATTTGTAGATTTCTGGAAGGTAATTTAATTTCAATTAATACAAACATGTCACTCGATTTTATTCGTTCCGTACGATTATTAGATTCCGTCATACTGCGATTTGTAGCACAAAAATGACTAAACTTATTATATCGTATCTATATTAAAAATCGATAATTATTGGAAAAATATTTTGCAAGTAATTAAAAAGAGAACATCGTACGTTTAATAGTCGCGGAGATAAAAATTCTTCTGTGAAAGTAATTTTCGTAAGGATCGTCAGAGTCTGTAAGCTTTAAAAGTCTATGCTTTTTAACCAATTTGGCGTACCTACACAAGTCCCATAAAACTCTTTTACAACTCTATAACACATTATAAAACGTTCTTCCGTTATCTAACTCATCGCATAGCGCTCTAAAAAAAAAAAAAAAAAAAAAAAAACAA
>NT_176483.1:888704-906681 GCF_000188095.3 Bombus impatiens
AAAAAAAAAAAAAAAAAAAAAAAAAAAAAACACGACACTGAGCAAATAAATTCATAAACTTAAATATCGAAGGTTACGAGAAATGCTGAAAGGAAAAATAATATCGAAAGGACCAACAAAGTAAACCTTCTGTATCGTGAACGAAGAAAAAATTCATCGCCAGTCGTTTCGGGGTAAAACGCGAGCAAACGAGACGAATCCACGTCTCGTTCCACAATTTGAGTTGGATCAAGCGACCGGGACATGCTTCTCGACTTGACAATCCTCGCGGTTTCGTGCGTTTCAGCAAGGCTTTTAGGAACGGTCATATCAGTGGATGAGAGCTCGGACGAGAAACATAGGGATCGAAAGAGAAACAGGGATGGAAGTGGGCAGGTATGAGGTCACGTGAGGTTGCGCAGCTCACAAGGGAAGCTTTGCGCCGGTAAGCCCTTCTGGATTTATAGAACCACACGGAGCATGGCACGGTATTCCCGCCACGCCGCTATACGCCATGTACCAAAATTCTGCGGATCCCAACTATCGTGGAACCACCGATGCGTTCGCGAATTTTAACGTTTTCATCGAGACACCGCTTTGCTCGCTTTCTTTCGTTTGGCTTTGACGCACGGTTAACGGTAGTCGAGGTCGATCATCGAATAAGGAAAACGTTACAGGAAAACTGATATTAGAGCATAGTGCATACTATATCCTACCCGTGATGGGTCGTTACATTTCAAAATTCAGAAAAGTAGAAAACGAAGTATAATAATTTTGTACGGTCTTTTAATACGGTCTTTCGATACTTCAAATCCTTCGAAGGAAAAAGTAATTCATAACGAGGAATAGTTCGTGAAAGTTCTTCGGAATATCGTTTGGAGGTTTCGAAAATACCGAGAGTATATTTTATTCTTGCAAAAACGTAATTATATGTAAGGAAACCAGGAGAGCAAGTAGAAAATGGTTAATTTGTACTGCAATTTGTGCTAACTATTTTGTAATAAATTATATCTCTTGCTAGTATTTACATATTAATCGATCAAATTCCAAGTACATTACATTTCCTATCGTTTAGCAGCACTTTAGAACCCGATAAACACATACTTTACAGTATAAAATATAGATATATGCCTATACTTTCTGTAATCACCATATATACATAAAAATTTCCTACGATAAACTGTTCGAATACTTTCGCAAGTCGCTATACAAAAAGCCTGAAATCTTCGCGTTAACCTTATGGATAGACTGCTCTCAAAATTTTCAATTTATCACACGAATCGCGTGTGGCAAAGCACGGTACGTGTTCCCGTCAGTTGAGCCTGGAACGCGAGGCGAAATCGTGTCTACGGTACGAACCGCGATCCTTGTCGGATCCGTTCAACCGTGCTTTCGCGCTGTTGTGTCGTCCTTCGGTGGAAAGTTCTACGTGACACAAACCTGCAAACGGCGGAATTTACGCGAACCGATTCCGACGCATTTAGTCAATTCTAGCCGCGGCATTACGCTTAATTAATCCCGACGCAACATTTAATGCTTGCCGATAAATGCGCGAAAGCTTATCTATTTTGTCCACGGATTTGCCGGTATTTCAACCGATATCTGAATGGGGTGGTTCACGACCTGAGGCGAAATCGTTCGAAAGAACAGGCTGATTCGATTCGTTTGATAGGATATTTCGTGATAATGCTTCGTTTGAATTGATCAAGTTTAAGTCGTTTGAATTTAAGTAGAATTGGTCAGGTGTGTTACGATGAAAGTAATAGCAGTTTTTATAGCGATTGTTTACTATAAAACAGATGGAACTGCTCGTTCCTAAAATTACATTCTCCCTTGCTTTATGATTTTTCTTTTGTATTACAAATTACGTTAGGATTATAAACAATACAACGATTATTTTCTGTAAAACGAATAATGATATAATAAATTCCTAAATAGCGTATAACAGTCTACGTATACGAAGGTTATATTCCCACGTAATAGCAAACAATTTGCATTATAAAAATTCATAGAACTAGGCCGGCTCTTTGTTATTTTATACTATTTGTTTCATCGCTGCGTAATTTATATCACAACAACGGAAATTTATTGCCGGTGCCTTCACATTTTTTCTCGGTGATTTATATGTTTCTCATATACCCACGTAGCTTCAAAACTAGATAATCCGATTTTTAAATGAAATCTCGGCATGCGTTAAAATATATGTAGATTTATGTTTAAGGGAAATCTATTCCAAGACCATCGGTTACGTTTGTTATAAGAAATTCGGCAGCCGAGAGTAACATTGTAACTCGAGTAATTATTGAACTAAAAGTATGATAACTTTGAGTGTTCAAAGTCTCAAAATCTTGAGTTGCTTCACCAACTATAGGATTATCGTTATGAACTAACTAAAGGATTGTCAATTCGTGGATTCACGCTCGACTCAATAGAATCGCAACTTTCGGCCGCGAGATATTCCGCGACAAGGCAATTTCACAAATTACCCGATCGTCGTCAGTTTGCCGAAACCAACGAATAAGAAATCTCACAAATTCCATCCATTCGACGGGTTCGATTTTCAGCCTGCCGTCGCTTCGGCGTCGCTTCACGTGCCGTCGATTCACAGTCCTCGATTACAGCAGTCTATTCCGGCGCATAAAAGATCCAGATGCGAACGTTGTGCCTGCAGAACGAGTCCCAAGAAGTATAGAAAAAGGAAGACACAGTGGAAGCAGGGTGCAAGGCGTGCAAGGTTGCAGAGAAAGAAGGAGAGGACGAGAGAGGAGAGAAAGCGCGAGAGGATAGAGAGAGCTGGGTAGAGTTATCTGCAAAGAGGCAGGCGTATGTTTCGGTCGGTGGCAGCAGAGCGCGGCTGTCCGAGATAATCCGCCGGTGATTAAGACCATAAATCCATCGGCGGATTAGTATGGTTGCACCGCACACCGCGTGGCGGCGTCGTTGCACGGGACTCTCTGTATGCTGCAGCCTCCGCTATAGTACTGCAAACGTGCATCTCTCCCTTTCTTCCTCCCTCTCTATCTCACCCTCGTTGCAGCCCCTTCCTCTTGCTGCCCTTCCACTCTCTCGGTGCATTCCCACTGTTCCTATCTACCTCTATCAGTTCGGTATCGTTCTCGCTTCTTTCACCACCCTCGCGACGGACACACGTCGCTGATTCGTGTGTTGGTACACCTGCTGGAGGAACAGAGGAGGCGTACAAGAGACCGACAGAGTTAAAGCGAGGTAGAAAACGCACACGCGTAATGTACAAAGAGAGAGAGAGAGAGAGAGAGAGAGAGAGAGAGAAACAGATAGAAGGGTTAGAGAAAGGCAGATAGACGAGTAGAGGGAACGAGAGGGGCCGAGCTTACACGCCATGGGAATGGGAAATGGGACGCCACGGAATATAGGTGGACACTAACCGGTATGAGAGTGAGGATTACCGGGTGTCATCCGTATTCGGCCGGGTTAGCGGCTGTCAGCGGCCAATGCCATCGCTATATATCAATTATTACCTTTGCCATTGCAACGGCCGGTTGCATTCCGATGCACGCGTTGCGCCGTACTGCACTGCGGTCGTCCGGTTGCATATCTCTTCCGTAGACCGATTTGCATCCGGTATGCGAACGCTTTGACCCTCCCCTCTCTCCCTCTCTCTCTCGCCGCCCCTGGATGAACCGCGATTCGCCTTCGTTTCACCATTTACCTCTCTGTTTCGGTCTCTTTTTCGCGCCAAGCCATGTACGACTGTCGCGCTCCAACGCGAATTCCGGTTATACGCCAGGGTTTAACGTCTAACCAGCTGTTGGCAGGCCGAGCCCGCCACTTGCCAGCTCGTAAGTTCTCGTGTGCACAAAGGCTCAACGCCGGCTGTCTTCGGGATTTCGCGGCGAACGCCGCCCGATTCCAGTGCTCCTCTCTCGCGTTATGAAGCCTTTGCTGCGGCCGAGCAAAGATCTCCAGATTAACGGGCCAGTGATTGAGCCTGTAATGGCGCGGATATCTGTTACGGTGATACGCGGGATTTAGGGATAAGCAAGACCAGCTTTTCGGCCGCTTCGTTTGATTCAGGGACAACCCTCCCGCTTTTCACCGCAACAGACACACTTTTTCAGGGAAAAACAATTTTTAGCGACCGAGGCCAGTCTGGTTTCGGGATTTCGTTGGATATTTTTTCAGTGCGATTACGTGGAGGCTTTTGAAGTTGGAGGAAGATAAAAGTTTAGTATTCGTGTAGAATTTAGGGTAGATTTGGAATTTATTTCGATATATACGACATTTTTTAAATACCTGTATATATATGTATAATATATGTACCTATGTTCATTTAATAATTTGTTATAAAGTATTTATTCGATTATATGTATAATGCTATATGAATGACGCATTCGTTCAAATATTTCATTAACCTGATTGAATTATACGTTTTACTTTATTTCATAGATACAAAAAGTAAATATTACTTATGACTGAATTAAAAGCGTCAAGTAAAATAGTCTGAAATATATTAAAACAATACGTTGAAATATCTTACTCTTTTCTCATCGAGATTTCTTGCTATTCTGTATAGCATTAAAACTTTCACGAATCACAGATACCTTAAAATAATTGTATTACGTGTATTAACATTTGTAAATTCTGAAATTTGTTCGTTATATTCCATGACTTAACAATTCGGTACGCACAAACACCTTCGATCACCGTTTAAAACGAAAAAATTGTTTACAGCATCCACATAATATCGAATTTGTAGAACGTAAAATCCAATGATTCGGTACAAGAAAGACACGTCTGACGATCGTTTTAAGACGGAGGTATCGTTCTAGAAACGTTGTACAGTAATATTTTTATATAACATCGATTATTTTTTTTAAGATCGGATTTGCCGCCCAGTGATCCGCGAAACCGAAAGTTCTCGCTTTGCGAATGCAACTTCGTGAATTCGGACGAACGTATTCTTTGATGAGACGATATGATGGTTGTATCGGAGATTTCGAGGCACGGTAAATCGATTGCGAGCTGGTACGCTGTAAATCGCACGCGAAGTTAATACCGTTGCGGACGGGGTTGGAAAACGTCGAAGGCCGCCATGCGTGATCTGCGATATTCCGTTGGTGGATTACCAGCGTGAATATTAACCTTTTACGGTGAATTGTAGTCCCGAAGTAACGTTATCGAATTTCCGGATTTATTTTCCGCGGCTGCTCCACGGAATATCGTCCGATATTAAAACCAACGTTGGCCGTATATATAGAGGACCGATTAAATTTGCACGATTTCTTGATATGGATTTTAGCGTTGTCGGCTGGTATACATGGATAGTTAATATAATAGACAGTATTATGATTATGATATTGGTATCTTTAGTCGATAAGATTCGTGTTACAATATTTGATTTATGGTCGAAGTAAAATATAATAACTGAGAATCTATTGTACTAATATAGCGTGTTTCTAAAATGAGAAGAAAGAGAAGAAACTGAAAGTACATAGTGTACAGCTATAGTGGTAAAGGACAAATCAATAATCGAATGGTAAAACACGCTATTATCGAATAAATTGAAAGTTTCTTAAATTCTATTGTTAGATGATTTAAGGATTAAAAATGTCTGCCGGAAAAATGAATTAAAAATAAAAGATTTTATTATTGACGCATTAAGGATCAAGTAAGTAAGAAGCAGGAGTGAAATAACGCGTAAATGATATGGAAATGCAAAGATAGTTTTACAATAACAGATTTTCGGAGAATTTACAAATTTGACTAAGGGGTATTATTTCTGCGATCGTTTCAAAACGATCATAAACGTGTAAAACGTAAAGTAATAAATTTCTCGATAGGAAACATTAACACGAAAGATAACAAACGTGACGAGAAATTTGTCTCAAATATATTTAATCAGTTACACGCGCTTGTACTCTGAGAGATAGCGATCTAATGAATCTAATTAGATTATCATTCTGTGGAATAATTTACAGTTGATAAACTAGAAAGGAACACATCATTACATTACACAATTCAAGATCATATTCTGCGCCAGATATTTCATATCTTCCATTTATAAAATTCAAAGTTCAAAATGGCACAGATGTAATGATAATTGCAACTAATCAATCCACCTTCCGGTGATAAGTATTTCACGGAATTCTTTCTTATCGCGAAAATATGTAGGTATAATCGCTAATCAGTGACGTTGAAAATCCTTGTACGAACCACAAAATCGTTATTTACAAACATTAATATATACAAAAGTTGATTCAGAAAGGAGTGGGATAAATCCAAAGGCGTTCTTTTACCAATTCATAAATTACGAGTATTAATAAATTTTTTCGTAAGTATAGCAAGTAACTTGGCTAATAAATGTCACGAACAAATTTTACAAATTACAAATCATTCGATATATTGTGACGTTAAAAGTAACGTTTTATAATTTTAATGTGAATAAAATATAAATGTATAGATACATGGATTAGTAATAAGATAACCAAATACGATTGATTTTTTATATGAATTAATCGTACGCATTTATAGTGAGAACAACAAACAACAAAATGTTTCAATAACTGCTGTTTGAGTGACAAATTTTAAAACGATTTCCGAAGGAAGAAAAATACGAAAAGGAGAACACAGAAATTTGAATCCACTTCGAATTTTACTTCATAGATCGAGTAAAATCTGTTCGTAGTTTGTAGCAATGAAATTCGTCCGATCGTTACTGGAAATCAGTTTGGCCGTGGAACAACGTGGAAGCCAAAAAAGAAACAGATCCATCGTAAACCCTTTCGTCGCGGGAAGCAGGTTCCAGACAATCTTCGAAGCGATCGCGTTAACGACAGATACAGTTTCTGACTGTTGGGACGCGGAACGAAAGAAAACAATGACGAAAAAGGAAGGAAAAAGAACGGAAGAGAAAAAAAGGGGGTGGATGCATTGAATTCGACGCGAATCGATAGCGCGCGTAACGCAATGAGCCGTAACTATTTATAAATTACAAAGGAATGGAGGAAGCACGAGAGCTAGCTGGGACACGGCATTAAAAATCACGTGTTCCGCTTGAGCTCATAATCTCGTATAATCTTTTGCAAAGTTGTTAATACTCGCGGCTTACGGGTGTTAATTTAATATCCATACAGGTACGCCAACATTGAATATCCGAATCCCACTGGCTGCAGCTGTACAGTCCACTACCACAACGATAAAAAAAATCCATAAAACTGCTCACACCAAGAGAGAGCTAGCTGGCTTCCCATTCCATGTCGTACGCCGGCTCATATGCCGTTTGTATCGTTCAGTGTTGCCCTCCGGACCACTTTAATACAAACGATAATACTCGCTTCCGTCGCTTTCCCTTCTTTTCTTTTTTCTTTTCTTCTTTTTTTTTGTTTTTTACCCAATCCTTTCCCCTTGGCCGCAACCGTCAAGAATTCGTCCGATAGCGCTGACTAATCTCAATCTTTATTTTTTATTTTTATCGACGCATGAAGAGTACTATCAATTATGGGTAATATAATTGTAATGGCATCTTTTATATCGCGTCGATCGTATCGTGTATCTTTGATTTTTAAATTCTCCATGGGTAAGTGGAGAAGCTATGGGTCTCGTCCCCTCCATTCTTTTCTTTGTTTCGATTCGTTAAAAATTCGCAAACAATCGGACACAAGGGAACATCGATACGTCAACTGTGAATGGTAAATTGTAACGATAGAATTGTATTGTATTTTATTAAGTAATACGTGATGATTCTTTGATTTTTTTTCCGTTCTAGTTCGTTGAAATTTTGTGAATAATCTGTAATAATTTGTAAAATACATTATGCATTACTATATATACTTATATTTATATTTATATTTAAGCAATATATATATATATATATTGCTTATGTATGATGATATAAACAAACATAAAATTATATTATACGATTCATGTATATTTTTTTAATTGCGTAGTTCATAACACAATTTCTCTTTTAGTATGTCTTTTATGTCAGTAGTCAGTATGTCTGAATGATAAAAAATTTATTTATAAACTCGTTGGTCCATATTAACTTTTAATTTAGGATCATTTCGTTGAACGTTACCAATCTTAGATATTTAAAATGATAATGACCCGACAGCACGGCGCTCCATTAATTAATAGATCTAGTAGATTAGATATGTATGATAATATCTATTTCTATCTTTCCTTTTTTATTTTCTAACTCTAATACTCTTTCGCTCTAGTACTTGTCTAGCTCTAGCACGAAAACAATTTGGAAGATTGGAAATACACTTTGTTTCGTACTATCAATCTCTCTTACATTCAACTCATATTTCCACGTAGCATAATTGCTATAAAATAGTATTTAAACCGAACAACTTACGATTTTGCTAAACTAACGAAAATCAATTATTAAAATATTATTATTTAATTATTTTATTGCTATTTACATTTTAAATTTCTACTTTATTCGATGAAATCGATCGAATCGTATGAATTTTACAATAGTCGTCTTAAAATTGTATTGTCTATGTATCGTGGAAGATAACAAAGACCAAAGCATTTTATCAAAAACACAAGGCAACTGTCATAGTCTCCTTTAGGTCTTTAGAAAGATCGTAATACGTTGCAGTTGCGTTCAATATAGTCTCGATAGTTGCGAGTATTCTCAATTACGTGAAAATGCTCTCAAACTATTCGCTAAACCAGATCTTGCACTGTCGTCTTCCGGAAGATTGTTTCGTCGTCTTGGCTACGATCCAACAAAGTTGTCTCGTTGTCCGCGGCATTTTGAAACTTTTGGAACTGTCACGCGATTTCATGATAGATGTTCTCATTTAAGTCTAATTAATTAAGTTTCCCTTCAGTTCTAGAGATACTTCACCAAATCGAAGTTATTCCGTAAACATTTTAACAAAATCTACAAAGATCTATCGGGCCCTTAAGATCATATAGGCAAATCATTCTTCCATGCTATATTTATCTAATACTTTATATATCAAATCGCTATGTCAGTGACATACGTAGCCAAAAATTTGTAAGCTATACCGCCTCTCCTGCCAATCGTGTTAATCATTCGATGTTAATCAATCGATGCTACGAATATGATAGCGATTTCTATTCTTTCGCAATAGATTCTCAAGCACAAAGTATTCCATTACTGAAATTTAATTAAACAGCCAATATAATTAAACCTGAAAATCGAGACCTCGAACAATTGTTCGCCGAATCCTAGCTCCACTTTGACCAAAATGTGCAACAGACCTTTATTTCCATACAATTATCAACAATCGAATATTCTCTCGATACGGTCAATATTCGCACATAACAAATCTCTTCTATAATAAGATTTTTCATAATTACGAAGTTGAACGATGACCAAAGGCGATCCTCCCTCATATCCAGTCCTGACAACGCGATTTCGCCGCACGCAGCCGCATATTCATAGCAATTCTTGTGGATATACGCGCGCGTGCGCGACCAACCGTGCACACATATTCACGCGAACACGATACAAGTACGAACTGGCTCCCTCTACGTAGGATGTAGCCATTCCGGCTGATCCATCTCGCCGTTATAGTGAGATTTATGGAGACGGTACCGTTGGAAACTGAGACTGCCTGTTCTGGAGGTGGGAGGGACGAAAAGGGGTTAGAAGAGGAATAGCGAAAATATGAGAAGAAAAGGGAAGGAAGGAGCGTACGAGGGTGGTATAAGCACGCGTGAATGCATGAAAGCGGCCAGGATGGCGGACAGTGTCGAAAAAAAGACGATTGCAGAATTGGAGGATGAGACGAAGGATAAAAAGAATTTGTGCTAGGAGCCATGATGCTTCTTCGCCGTATCCTAGTGGATACGGTTCTTCATTCCAGAATATTTGGCCATGAAGGTATACTTGGATAGGGTGCAGTTACTTCTATTGAGTTACATCTCCTATTTTTCTACTTGTCTCTTTTTAGAATTAGTAAAAGGAACGGATTTCTTGATAGATATTTCAAAGTTTGAGATATACAAATAAAAAACTCTCGGAAAGTTAAAAAGTAACTCTTTCAAATTCAACCGAGGTCCAAGTAAATATTTCAGTCCAATATGTAATCGTTGTACTTGTTAAAGGTTTACACTTTATCATCCATTTTTACGTCTTTCTTAATCGATAACACCGACAATTTGAAAAATGACATACAAGGGCCAATATCTTCGCAAATGCCCGACAAGCAGGCTGTCTCTAAACCGCCACGACAATCGTCCAAAGTGATGTCCCTTCGAGCTCGTCAAAGATGTATAGAGCTGAGAAAGTGGCGGCATCAGGCGAATAAGTAGCGGGCAGATTTTCACGGTCCTAAAATCCTCTCAGAGTTCCCTCCGTTATCCAACGAGATTTCTTCGCGAAATTTATTTTTAACGAAGTGCTGTCTCCAGGCGTCTTTGGCCGTCGTGAAACAACCATGTTCGTTAACGTGTTTCTACTACCATTACGAAACGTAAAGAACGAGATGTAAAAAACAGCCAGTCGAAATCGCATAAAACCGGAGGCAATTATATTTTCGACAGTTTCAAAGTTTCCGACGTTGTCGTATTTACATATCTTCACCGCAAAAAGATATTAATTCGTCGACAAAAAACCACTTAATTCTGCTCTGATTTTCGAACATTTTATATCTCAATTTCCCTTTGGTCTCTCAGTTCTTTAGAATACGGTCGAAGCGAGAAATCACACATAAAAATAATTATTCTTTCACGTTCGTCTGTCCAGAGACAGACGTGTCTACTTACCTCTGGTACACGGTACAGCAGCTCACGCACTACACCGCTAATGAAGTTTCAAAAAGTTTCGTACAACACACGCAGTAAAAAATCACAGGAAATTTCCTATAAATGTTTGAATACTTTCGTCAGCTACCGTACCTATTATCTACCTATATACTACCTATATTATATACCTATTATCTATGTAAGTAGATATGTCCGTTCTCGCACAGTCAGACTTTATTACGTTAATAAAGAACACACTCGGAAGTGGTACATACGATGGTATCCTCCGAGACCTACATAAAGGAAGAAACGAATTTTTAAACGAAGACATGCGTGATATAACGCCTTCGCCGCGACTAACTAGAAACATCCACAACCTACGTGATCTTTCAATTTCACCATACTACTACCAAGACTACATTTACAAAACCATATACCGCGCTATAACCGCTCGAGATAAAATTGCGCGGTACTCGATTTTGAGGCAAAGCTATACTCTATCAACTCTAACTCTACTTCCGATACACAAATACTCCGTTACTCTGGTGAAAAGATGCGTCTTGGAAGGAAAGAGCAACGCGTAGTCGTGCATGGACCAGGGGTCCCGTAGATTTCGAGGTCGTAGGTGTGCGCATATGTCGAGTAGACGGAGGGATGGTGGATAATATAATGATGGCGTCGGCTGGGCAAGGAGGGGCGGGGCTACGAGGGGATCAATATTATCCTCCTCCACCTCCACCTCCGCATTTTCCTCTGCCGTTCCCCTCTCTTCACCGACGGCCAACCTTCCCTCTGTGTTCCCCTCGTTCCCTTCTCGTTCCTCCTGTTCTCCACCACCATCGTCGTCTCCACCCTACAACCGTCGACCTTCTCTCCCTTCTACCGACGTTCCTCCTTCGCCTCCTCGTCCTTCTCTCCGACCGCGACGTCTCCCGTCTTACGAATCGAATTGCTGGGCCGACGCGACGCGACGCCTCGCTACGTTCCGACTCGCGTGTATGTATGTATATATGTGGTGTGTGTGTGTGTGCGCGCTCGCGCGTACGTGTGTGCATGGGAGCAAGTACTTACATACATGCGCACGTTGTACAGATGTGTTCGTAACTGTGGCTTCGAACGCAGATTGTTTATCACGATAGGAGGCACAAGCGACTCGTTGATCGCGAGCAACGACTTTTCAATGCTCGGCTAGTTTTTTGAGTATCGCTGGATCAACGCTGATTTCGAGTAACTGCAGAGCTTTTTGAACGAGGCCGTGAATGGCTGGCAGTGGGTTTTCTGGTATTATGGTTTCATAAAGGCGAAATTCTCTGAAAAAGTCGGAGGGAACTCGAGATTTTAGAAATATGAAGGAGTTTGCTCGCCTGCGAGAAGAGAACTTTTAATTGCTTATATTTGTTGGTATTTGATAGTTGAGAATCAATAATTCGTTGCAATGATACGACACCAACGCGGAGCTGTAGTAACGTATGCGATATAATAATATAGAATAAATAAGATACAGATTTAAAAGTTGTAAATATTTTGCACGAATATGTAAATTCCGAGCGGTACGATGCATCGATACCGAGAAAAGCTTTTGGTAAGACGTACTGTGACAGTAAATTAATTAATTCGTCAAATTTTTACAACGTTTTCGATTATTGACTCTGTCTGATAAGGTTCGAATGTAATCTTAAATTAAGTTGTAACGTAAATTCGATATCAAATAACTTAATCTTTTTTTCTCTATTGTATCGATTAAGAAGATGTATTCAATTTAATAAAGCGAATGGCGTATTTTTATTTTCAGTTCTGCTCGTTTATCTAGTTTTGTTTCGTATAACAGGTATTTGTACGTAATACTTGAAGTTATTTTCTAAATAGCAGTTTGCGATAAATATCGTTTTACTGCTACTTTGAAAAACGTGTAGATATCTTTTGTATTGTTTTCAGGTAGTAATACGAATCACGTCGATATTTGTGTTTCAAACGCATTCTCTCGACTAAATATATTTGGTTTTAAATTTTAAAAATACAATCTCCCGCGTCGTTTGTACAGAATTACAAGCATATTCGTTTTACATAACGTTTATGTAGCACGAAGGCGAATGTAAAATTTAAAAAGAGGATTTTTCCGCTTGTTCCGTTTTATTTTTATTATATTCCGCAAAAATTTATACGAACAATCCGCTGTTTTATCCATAAATCTATAATATTAATCAATGAATTTGTATGTGTACGAAATCTTCTAGCCAATAATTAACTTTAGCTTATTACCAAAATAATTATTACTAACACATTCATTATTGTAGAAAAAGAACGAACGATTGCTTCTCTCTGAATAAATTCGTCTATCGAGCTGTTAAACTCGTCTTTAGAGATACGTTTCACCCACCTGTATCTCAAACAGCAACAAGATTGACGTATTGAAAGAAAAAAAATAGGCTAACAGCGTGGCCACCTCGTACGAAACGAATCGCGCTTATCCGATTGTTCAGTGGCCGTTGCTAAGTCGTGGGATTACCTTGTATGGGGCAGCATTTTCGGGGGTGTCTATATAATGCTGAAACGTATATGTGGCACAGAAAAGACGATCAAGGGTGGCCAATGCGAGGTTGGGGAGGTAAAAGCTGGTAGGTTGGTGGGGGCTTGATTGATGAGCTAGCCCCGGTCACGGTCTCATTACATTTATATAAGCTTTCGTAGATTGAGCCGTGCACGGAAGCTTACGCGGTGGCGAGGGGTCGTGATTTGATGAGGTTTTATTGCTCGGATGACGTGACGGGAGCCATTGTTCAAGCGGTTGTCGAGTGGAAAACATTGGATTCGATTTATCGCGTCTACCAACTTGCTTCTCACATTACGTTTACTTCCATTAAGCAAAAATCCAACGACCGACAAATCGCAGAGACAACCAAATAATTAGAGCGTGTATCGTCGCTGATTTATTAGGGTTGGAATAACGTACGAAAGAAGAGTAATTTCTTAGTGGAAATTGATGATGTGTTAAAATCGACGACGATTTACCTGTAAAAATTCTTCCTGTAGTTTCACCGTTGACAATCGTTTAATAAGAACGTCGTGAATTTTTGATATATTTTATTTGATTTAAAGGAAGTCGATTGATCAGAACGAATTTATTTCTATTTTTCTATATCTTCTCGCGGTTTTCATATAAAATATTTTCACGGGCCAATGTATCTATCCAAATCTTTTTCCCTGCAGCTTTAAAATACAAATGGCCGCTGTGGTTGCGGTTAACGCCGGTCAAGATCGTTTTTCGAAAATTATCAGCACGCTGGTTAATCCGTCGACTTCTATCGTGACGGGCGCGATTCGAAAGTTCATTCATCAAGCTTATGAGCCAGCAGAGTCGACTCGAATTCTGCGATGCTGTTAAAGTTTATGGGCGCGGTCTTGTGTGTGTATACGAAACGACTCGCGCGCGCCTTCCGAGAGTTTATTGATTCTCGAGCCACGGCATCTTTCGGCCGCTGTTCTGTCCTATCGAGTTTACTCCCCCTCTTTTGGCTTACCGTCGCCCCGTGTCATGTCTACGGGGTTGCTTCGTGAAATCCAATGATGTTCCTGCTCAGCAAGGAAAGTTTGCTCATACGCCGCCCGTACGAAGGGGAAATATTTTTCTCGCGCCACGAGATACTCTGCTCTTTCGTGAAATTCATAGGGGAGGAAAGTCGTACGGTCTTTGGATTTCGATGTTGTTCGCGGAGTTCCATTATCGTTGACGAGATGTTTAACGATTGGGGATACTGCAAGATTTGGTAAATCTTTGCTACCTATGAAATAATAAACAATAAGTTTTATAACATATAATAACATGGCATACGTTCCAACTTATCTCGGCCAATTTTTCTTTAACCTCGCGTTACAAATTTTCGTAACGTTATAACGTTGTCATATTCAACGTGCTAATCTTAACCAGTCAACGTTAAAAGTATTATAACAGCCATCCAATTTCTAAAGTTCCATCATTTCAATATATTACAATTTCATGCTCCTCGAAATACTCGCTTGAAAATTGTCTTCGCAATCTACGCTCACAGACAAATACACGAGGCTCAAAATCATTCCAAAGTAATCCGGAGGAACTTGGCTTCTAATTCCTGCCAGCTCAAAAAGCTCGAACAAAGATCTCCATTAAAACCGCATCGGTAATCCTTTCGATCCGACGCATCATAACGTCGCTTCTTGACCTCGCGCGATTACGTGCTGCGTTCCGAGAATAATCGGCAAAAGGCAGGGCATTATTCTTCATTAGCCAGTCTTCTTCCCCTCTTTCAATGACTCGTCTCGCCTCTTAGCGTTTTCACGGCGTGATCGTGCGACCATCCATCTTGCGAAGGATCCTCCAACCTTTTTCGTTGTTTCTCTCCCTCGATATCTTCCTTCCTTCCTGTCGTCCTTTTTCGTTCAAAACTTCACCTCGCCAACTGGAAGCAGATACAGTGGCTCGCAAAAGTATTTGAACGCTCACCGTGGCAAATCTTTATTGTTGCGTTATACGAAACATTTTGAAATTTCGTTAGCGTTATAACGAGACACGATTTTCATGATTAAGATGGGGAAGCTTGGAAGCAACTTGAAAATGTATATAGAAGTTATAAAATATTTACTGCAAACAGATAAATTTAGTAAAAGAAAATTAGCATACAGTGCTGTTTCAATCTCTATGAATACGACGACGACGGTCGAGCTGGCTGTAAGTGGCCAAATAATCTCTGGACAGACGAATACTGTTTCTTCAACAAAGAGTATACTCGAAGGATGTACACATGAAGATATCATCTAACGTTTGTAAGAGAGTTTCATTGCGATATATGAAAGAGAAGAAATCATTTTTTAAATGAATGTACAATCATGAATACACACGAATACACATATCATTCTGTATATTATTTTTTATTCGACTTCTACTAAATCTATTTTACAAATTTCTGACTAAATATATCCACCAAATATCTTGCAGCTTCCATGTACGTTTCCAAATTGATTTAGAATTATACCAATATAATCACAACGATCTAATCTCGCAGCAACGTCAACGAAATTTCAAGATGTTTCCTATAATAAGCATAATATATTCGTAAAAGGTTTCTACAAGTGTTCGAATACTTTCACCAACTACTGTACCTTCTCGCCGAACCCTACTGGCCGAACCCTCGCCTCGGTACCCGAACCAAACGTTCTAACGTTGGTTGCCTTACAGTTACGCGAGTATCTGAGTGCAACCACCCGTATAATTGTCGAGAGCAAGCTGGTTGGGCGTCGTGGAAAAAGCAACACGAAGGAACGAGCCGAAGGCGAAGGGATGGCGTCGAGGTTGAAGGGCGAATGGGAAAGGAAAGAGGGTGGAAACGGCTGACGAGCGGCTCGCCCTCGCAGTATCGAACGCGAGAGAGGGCCGCCTTGAATTAACGCCATCATATTTCAGGATGGAGGAGCTCGCCGGGGTTTTCTTGCCATTTGTCTCGGGACTCGGCCGTTTACCGAGTGTGAACCTCGCCTTCGTCCCGCAACATGAGTAATACCTGGCTCGAGCGAGTCCTCCGCGCGAAATCTGGCGAAAAACCAGAAACGCGAGCCCCGCGCGTTTCGTCCGTTTTTCAACGAGAGCTGCGAAGCATAATAGAAGCAGTATTCGTTAACCGATGAAATTTATATAGTTAGGGAAAAAGGGGAAGGATTTCGCGTGGATTTTTTGTGGGCGTGGGTTACACCGTTGAAGTGTAGGGTGTTTAGATTAGTTTGGACGAGTGAGAAATGACGTCGGAGGTTGGCGGGGGAGAGGGACTCCGGTAGGCGCGGTTTAGATACGGGAATTTTTTGGACCACGATTGCAATTGCTTTTTCAACGAGACATAATTGTTTCACGGTGATAAGATAAGATAATTTCCTGGTAATTGTTGTATTTAGAAGTGTTTTCCTCGGTTTGATGCGTGTCGCGGCCGTACTTGGCTGAGATACGGCTCGGTTCGTGTTCTGTTTGAAAATATTGAAATTTCTGTTTGATGTGATTAAACAGAGGCTTTTATTTAAAAAGTATTATTACGTTATTTACATTGGCATTAGTTTAGTTCCATTTGAGTAGGCATAACATATGCACCTGAAAAAAGTATTATGAGATTAATGCAAACTTTGATCGATGCATAATGACCATACCACTGCAACCTCGTTTTGAAAATTTTCTTCTACGAAATGTTCCACTTAATATAAAATATTAAAACTATTAATTATTGACATTTTTCCTGCTAATTCGTTGTATACGTTAATTGTTTAAATTAAATGCCGCCGCTACTGTCGCGCTTTTTTGTTTTTATTAAATATTCATCGGTTAAAAGAAGAATATCGTACGAAAGTGATAGGTATCAGGCATAGCAGCTCATTGATTTTTGACAATCCAAATAGGTGTTGACAACAAAGTTAGATGCAAAGAAACTTGCGACGAAAGAAGGAAAAGCAAAAGGTGAAATTTTCGTAGCAACGAAAATATTAACTTATTATCATCCATTAGTCGTGGTTAAAGAGAAGATCACCAGAAAAAATGCAGGTCTCGTTGGTTCAATCTAATATGACCCTTCTTGATACGAGCTTAAAAACAGAGCACGCGTACTGTACAATTCCATCATTTACATTTACAAAGCATCACTTTTGCTTGGCTAAACACTACATCTCTGATCTTCGTACCTCTAACCGTCTATCCTATCACGACTAACACAATTAATTGTTTCTACCACAAACTATTATATTTAACGCAACAATTTGTTCTGTCAACGCAGGTATGGTTCAAAAACAGGCGGGCGAAATGGCGGAAACAGACGCGCAACGCGAACACCGCAGCTGACGCGGTAGATTTCAAGCCCGGCTTCGGCGCTAGCCTGAACAGCTTCATCGGCCAGCCTTTCACTGACCCAGACGCGCTCTACAGTTCGTACAGCACGTACAACAACTGGGCCGCCAAAGTGCCATCGCCTCTGAGCGGCAAAGGCTTTCCTTGGGTCAATACCTTGGGTTCCGTGGTACCAACCGCGTCGCACCATCATCATCACACCCAAGTCAGTCCCGTAAACTGCTTCAACGCCGCGGCGACGTCCGTGGCGGGCAACCACGGGCAACCACATGGGTGGAATGTCCGTGTCCGTGGGTCAGGCAGCCACGTCGATGTTACCAGGCATGGGATCGGGCTTGGGAGTTGCCGGTTCACCCGTCGCAGCGACAGGAGCTGCGTGTCCTTACGCGGCACCAGCGGCACCCCATCATCCCTACGGACCACCGGTATACACGCCACACC
>NT_176483.1:906706-906998 GCF_000188095.3 Bombus impatiens
TCCGGAAAGCTGTACCGCGATGACATCCAGCATCGCCTCGTTACGATTGAAGGCCAGGCAACACAGCAGCGGTTACAGCAGCCTAAGCGGCAACTCGTTCAGCATGGACAGCACACCAGTCTCAGCAGCTGGGAGTCCAGTAGGTTCAAGAGCTCCTTCGGTCGGCGGTGGACCGCTCAGCGCGTGCCAATACGCCCTAACAACCGCTGGCGAGGCGAATCCTCACTCGCCAAGCAGCGCAGAAGCTCACGTGAACGCTACAGCCAGAGCCCAAGTCTGAGGTGAAGCGGGG
>NT_176483.1:907193-1056922 GCF_000188095.3 Bombus impatiens
GGCTACATCTAGCCCCCATCACCACACTGTAACCGCGAATTCTAGAAGCTCCCTGGCCGGTTCCGGGAGCTCTTTGGGAGGTGGCAGTCAAGTGGTACCGGTGGGAGCTGCAGCCAACGTGTCCGCCGGTCAGCAAAGCGACAATCAACTGAGAACGCAAGAGTGACCCAGGCCTAGGTCCGCCGCCTCGCCGACATTGTCGTCGACCCCTTCGTCCACCACTTCTCATCCCCCTTACCTAATGTACGACGAAGACGGGACCACGGCGGACCAGAAGATAGAGGATGACAGAAGCGTGATCGAGGCAGGAGGCATAAGTGGCGAACGTGTTATCGCGACAGCTGGAGGTATCGGAGTAGGCGTTGGCATCGGAATTGGTGGCTCTGGTGCGGGTCCTGGAGGAAGCACAGGATTAGCCAGCTATTGGCAACACGCTACCACCGCTACCGGATACTGGCCCTCGTTATTGGACTGTTGGACCACGCCGTCCATCGCTTCCACCTCGCAGACACTCTCCCTGCCACGAGACGAGAACTGAGAACAGCGCGCGCTATCGTGATGCCAGCGATGTCTTCGCAAGTAATTCTTACATTAGTATCTTGGATCTGGGGATGCTAAGTATCTTTTATTGTATTTTTAATTTCTATCGTTACACTTTTAGAGGTTATGAAACTTGTGTTTTGTTAAGCTTCAACTGGCGTGGCGTGGATCAGATTGGTGATCAGTAACGAACAGACAATTGATCGGTAAATAGCTCGCCTCACAACTGATCTTATACCGTAGTGGTACCAAATGCAGATAATAAGAAGCGCAACATTAGAAAAGAAATACAAAATGTGAGAAATACGCGTTATATCCGTCATTGACTTTATCTATGTCACGCTAGTTGAAAGTCAATTCTTTCTTTCTTTCCTTTTGTTCTGTTTTTCCTTTTTTATTTTCTTCTTTGTGGATAGGATTTTGCGAGGACTCCTGGCATTTACGACGATGTCGAATTGTTACTAAATTGCGGATATTTATGCAAATTCATATTTCTGTGGATATAATTAAAGCAATAGAACGTAGGCAGAGAATTGTTTACTTAAATATTATACTTTGAATAATTTATATATTCCTGCATTTTCTATACATTTTTTCACAATCAAATTTTCTATAAACGCATAAAAATCCGCAGTCTTACCATTACGTTCAGTCGTACGCTGTTCTTCATCGAAATTCGTAGATCGAGCGTTTAACGGTTATTTACACGATTTAACGACATTCTTCCCAGTGCAAGTAAACGGGAGAAAACTGTACATAGGATTGTAAATGCACGAACAATGGAACGATTATATTGGCATATAATATTTAATGTTTCGAGGTGCATGTTTCATCCGTAAAAAAATGAACGGAATCGCAGAGAGCGTAGGGCGAATTTTAAGTTTCCTAAAGATTGATTGAGCTTAATTAGAATTTTTATTTTCTTCGCATTTACAAAAATGCCACCTGTTCAACAAATACTCGAGCCAAAGTGCAATATTTTCGACTTGATAGTCGTTCTTCTCGAAAAAGGAAAAGAAAAATAGTCGCTGAAAGTGTGATCTATCGAGCAACGAGCTTTATATTTTCGTAAAGATTTATTTTTACTTGCGATTAGTTTCTTCTTCGCGCGTTTGTCACGGGATATCGTGCGTTTCGAAACAGAATTCACGAGCAACGTCGTTGCGGAACTTCGTTGTGTACAGTCTTTCAAGACTCCAAACGAGAAAACGAGTAAATTTAATCGCAAATTAGAAGGATAACGAGATGGAAAAGAAGTAACGGGATGAATAATAAAAGATCCGTCGCGGATCGAGATGTACTCATTATTCTGTAGATATATGTATAGTAGACGCTGATTTTACGCGGTTCGTAAATATCTTTCAGAATTGTTATATTGTAATGATGATAATAATAACATTATCCAGCAGAATACCAAAAAAAAAAAAAGAATAAAAGAAATGAAAAGAGAAACCATACACAGGCTGTAAGTAAATGAAATGGCCACCGTTGCGATTGCAAACGGTGCTTTGTACAGTGTACGAGGAAAGAAATCACTTTATCGACTATGCGTACGTTATAAATATTATTAATATTATTGAATAATTATAAAAAAAAAACTGTATTCGATACCCTTGCAGGGCACGTGTAACTGGACTTTTGAAGTCCATCGATTCATTCTCTTCGTATTTCGTTATTTCATTACGTTCTCCACCATATCTTCAATAATACCACTTTTCATCAACGCATGTACATTGTAAAATTGCTAAATTATACAATCGTTCGATGAAATGGAATCTGGAATACACAGTTAAAAAGAAGAACATAGACTAGGCTTTATAAATTAAAAAAAAAAATGGCATATCACCATCGATAAAACGTGAATGTAGAGAGGAAAACGATGTGAATCGATCAACTTCGAAAGTCGATGCAGGCATAACGCTATAGAACAAATAGTGACGTAAGCTAGATTTAAGAAACGACCGCTATTTTGTATGAATCCCAATGTCGTACAAATGTTCGTCGTGATCACATATCCCAGTTCCCGCGGTGAGTGATTGCAAATGCCCGCAGAAGACATGTTCTCATTCCCGTCGTCGCGTCGTTTCACTCACTACGTGTAAACGTTCCTACTGGGCGATATTGAGCGCCGAAAGGCCCCGTTTGTAATCTAGTCACAATAAAAACCAATTCTACTCTAAGCGAAGTCACTGCTTCACCGTCACCTGTCTCGTCCGTCGTTTTAGTTCAATTGTTCTACGCGAACTTTTATTTGATTTAACAACGAGCAAATATATTTCATACTTTCGCCAAGAAATCTTTTTCTTTTTTTTTTTCTTTTAAATAATATTACGATGAAGATGTACAACAGAATCTTTTTTTTCAAATTAGATACACCGTTATCCATAAATTACCAAACACTTTGTACAGTTAGAATAGGGATAAATGAACATTGTGATTACAAAATGAAGTTGATGCCAAAGTTAGTCGTTATTTAAATAAAATATTTTAAGAACGATTATTTAAATAATATATCACCTTATTTGGTATAAATAGATTTTTTCTGAACTATGCCATTATCTATGTAGCTGAAAGAACGTGAATAATATTTTCTTTTATTTTACTTTTTGTTTGAATCAATGCTTTTTAATGATGATTTCTCAAGTAATTTTCAATTCTGTTGCTACAACTGCATGGGAAATATGTACTTACTGACTTTCACACAGTACCTGACACATACGAGTTCGGACTTATTAATCAATTTTATAGAATCAAGTGTAACTCATGGACGAGAGCGTATCGTTAACGATAACATCGTAAAATGTCTTACAGACAATGTTTCAAAATACATAGTCAAATTACTTCAATTATTTCTGTACAGTTACATAGATAATTTTCGAAGAAGGATAGCCTTTAAACTACGGTTCTGTTTTTATTGGTTATCTCTAGCTAGGTTTACTTAACAAAAGATGCGTACAAAGTTCTATCGTCAGAACAGGTTATCATGATTTATACTTGTCAAAAGTACCTTTTCGTATAGAGTTGCGTATGCTGCGGCCGCGAAACCTATTTTCTAACTCCGCGATGACATTAACAAGTTGGATACAATAGTATTCCGTTCGAATGGAAAAGGCAAAATTCTTTATCCCAATTACTCCGCTTTACTTCTCAAACACTTTTTCGTTTATATTTTAATACGATCGAATATTGGGTGAATTAATATTTAACAACGACATTTCGTTAATCGTTTGTTAAAATAGATAATTCTCTGTTCTTTCTTCCTGTGTACCAAATTTTTCTTAGATGATTTTATTAAAAAAAAAAAAAATAACATGGAATATTAGATATATCATACATCGGCATAGTTCGGACTTCGATTAATTCATCGGGTCGAGAGACAGGTAATTCTCAGTTCGATTATATTATGAAAAAGTAGTAAAAGTAAGAAAAAATATTTATCAAATTCCACGCTTGCTCAAAAAGTGACATAAACAATGAACGTAATAATAATGGTACGAACTATGATGCAATATATTCAAAAAAGACAAAGAGCTTGTCAAAGAATCAAACAGTAAGGTAGTTGAACAAAGTTTAACGATTACAAATACCCGTTTTGTTATCACTCATTGTCTTCAACTAATTATTATAACAATTATTACAAAGAATAAAATCGTTTCAGTTGAATTTATCCGTAATTTTACATGTACTTAAAATACCGATAATAAACGAATATCTAGATATTTTTCAATAGCAGCATACGTTTGATTAACCAGGTAATATATCGTTACGTTCAAATATAACGTTTCTGCGTTTCTTTAAAGAACGCGATATCGTGAAATCGTATGATTTTCGAAGCAAAGGTACGACGTAATCGAGGCACTTTCGACGTTTCAGAGTAAAATTCCGAGCAATTTTTCTTCGCCAATCTGCAACGGTTTAATAATTACACGCTTCCTATTGAATTAAGACAGAAGCCAGGGCAATGAATTCCGATCGATGATTAGACTATTTATCGGTAGTTAGGCCTTTCATATTACACCCTCTCGGACATTGAAGGAGCATCGATAACCTACGGAATCTACATGCATACCGAGCGTGTAACGTGTTGCATTATGGTGGTCGGGGAAAAGCGATAAATTATGCACCCTCCTTGGTGGCGCGCGAAGGGTCGCTCCATGCCTGGCAACCCCTCGTCCCGCTAAACTAAACTAAACGTATATTACGATGATCGTTGTGCCGTTAATGGCACGACACAGTCATAAGATATTGCAGTCCGTATGTTCCTAATTATATACGACAGCGGTGCAGTTCTCGCTTTATGCATTTAACTGCGACAATCGAGACGATATGACGCGGGGAATAGCCATAGAAATTTGCGAGAATTTTGAAAGTATGGCATCGTGTTACAGGAAGAATTTTTATCTCAATGGACAAGAACTTTCGAACATCCTTGCGCGATAATTTATTAAGTAATAATTTTAGTGAATTTACAAATGACAAAACCATAGACTTTCGTTAGAGAAATAGTTTCTTGTAACTTTACGATTTTATGTTGAATAGGACAAGTTGTGTATAATTGTAAATCTTGTCGTTTCCATTGTCAAACTTGTAAAGTGTCATACATAAATCTTTGTTCCCATTACCAAACTTGTTGTACGAAGAGCATTTATTAACTCTGACAACTTGTATAACACGTGTGTATATCTGAAGTTTTGGTAATAATATTAGTTCAATTATGTAAGAGGGTCCTGCAATGCGTCGTTATAAAAAATAATTTATTTTCAAAATTAATTATTATCTTGCCTGTTTTATTTAAGTTGAAACCTGTGGAATTTTTATTCTATCGTGTGTATAATAGGAATAATCTGTAGGATTAAATTATTCGAAGTATTTTCTGCTCCTTTTGAAATGTATCTTTTGTCGATATTTATGTTTGAAGAATACTGTATTTATGATTTATTTTGTTATCGCTACTACTTTCGATAGAATTGTTAATAAATATGATTTATTAAAGTATCGATTATCAAGTGTGCAATTTATTACGACATGAATCTTTTCTAAATGTGCGGAATTTGTTTATTATTTTCGTAATCTATCCTCGCATAATATGCCAAAAGTGGTAGAGTAAAGTGGTTAAGTCCGTTTAACACCACGAAATGGTTACATCATCGGTCTACGTATAATATCTGAAATCCTTAACGTCTTTGTAAAATCCTACTGCCGGTTTAATCGATTTGACACAATTTTAGAAGCGTTAATTATTTATTTATGTAATTTTCAAGTACAGTTAAAAAAGAAACGGAGATAAAGAAAGTTGCAATGGTCTGTAATCGAAGTACTAATTGCACCGAGACTCTGTCTGTCTGACAGACACTTTTGAAACATCTATTAATTATAGGTCCAATGTACAAAGAGTATTTTATCTCTCTGCAACTTATCTTTGTTCGTAATCTTATCGTTTAACTGGCGCGCGACACACTTATACCAAAAATCTCTGCGCAAAATAAAGATTCTTGCAAAGTTTGATGCATTTCCTTCCTATTTCCCAGCATACATTACACTAGGTTCTTCTATTTTTTGCTTTCCAGAAAGAAAACAAGATAAAAAACGAGACAAGATTTCATCTGATTATATTAAAAACGTTTCAAAGTATAGTATATATTAAAACTTAAGATCGATGAAATAATGCATTTATATTTGACAATGTAAATAAAATTTGCAGGGCGTTGTGACGTACGATAATTGATCAAGAAATAATGTCTTTTGAATAAATAGAATAAACGACACGTACGCGTAAATATTATCGAAAATTGAGTGAAAAATATAGGTGAAAATGTTATATCATTGAAAACACGAGGAACGAAATCTTGCTATGTAACGCAGTGTTACTAATACTCCGTTTACGACCCTCAAATTACAAACAGATAAATCTCAAACTATCTAAAAATGTCAAATTCACTGTAAATCACGGAATACGTTGTCACTCTTTCAGAGGACTTCTTTCAAATTACTTTTCCGCGTTTTTCAACGTATTCTTAAACCTGTTTTATTTCACAACCGGAAAGGAGCGCCAGTTAACTGGAGTCCGTCTTGACAAAGGGAATTTTACGCGCGGAAAAAGATGGAATCCCCACCGATTCTACTTTTTCTTCGCGAGATTCGACTCTCCAACAAGTAAGACTTTCTTCCCCCTTCGGGATCATATCCAAGTACCGTAAAAAAGGGGAACTTTGACAAGTTTTCCCAATATATTACCTAACGCGCAACATAAAAATTAAAATATTTCCATTTCTGTTAAATATCTAATTACGAAATTTCAACTATAAATATGTATAAAATTGTCGTCCTTTTCTTTGATACTATTTGGTGTACGTTCTATTTATTAATAATTATACAACGATATAATATTATTCAATTATTATATACATTATATAGTTATTATACGTACACGCTATATAGCTATTAAATATCGTTGATAATCATTTCCTTCACCAACGATAAACTCACTCACTCCATTCCTTCCTTCAGTAGTTTCCCGCACCAACAATTGCTTCTTCTGAAATTAGTTTCCCTCCTCGTTTCTTTTCTCCTCATCGTCTTCAATCTCGATCCCAATCATCAAAACTCTTGACAATGGTATATCATATATATATAATACTCACATCTGCCAATATCAGCTGCTCCTTCAGTTTACTGTAATAAATAAATAATCGAGTTTTATTCGTTACATATCTTTTCGATACGGAATACGTACAAATAATCGAAATTGACATCTACGTTTTTGCGTAAACAGGCCGTATTCAACGAAACTTCATTGATAATTTCCACTACCTGTTCGCTTATTTCTGTTTCCCGACGTACTTGTGTGTCAAATTTACGTGGCAACCAACGCGTTAAATAACAGTTCCTTGACAGAATTCGTGGAAATAGCGCGAAGGGCAGCGATTTTTCGACGTCGCGTCGTTTCGTCGTCGAGGTGTCCCTCGGCTGTAAAAAAGCTGGGTTGGGAGCATCGTCATCGGCGTCGGATTAGGAGGAGTCGCAGTAACTCCCGAAACTTCGCCGTTGCTCTTTCTTTTCGACTACGTATCGAGAGCCACGGGTCGCAGGCACGCGGAGCAGACTCAGGCCCGTAGAGATTCGAGGATTTAGCGACGGAATAAAATCGGATACGGCCTCGTGAATACGTTGTTGCCGTCGCCTGTTCCCCCGAGGACTGCTGGAATTCTGACATTGGAAACGAATATCGCAGCTTGTTCACCGAGAACCAAGATATTCCGTCTTCCAACAGCTGCTCCCGTCCTTTATTCCACAGTTGCTCGGGATATTGACTGCCAGGCGAAAGTTGATCGTAATGTGATTGAGGGAATGCGAGGTGGAAATCGAAGATGGAACGAAATGGCGTATAAACGTTTCATCTTACTTTTCTGTTTTATTATGAAACTTACGTTATTACGTTTTGGTACAAGTTACCTTTAATTATTACGTTTCGAAATTTATATCCGTGACTGTCGATCGCAACTATTTTAATATATTTCTACGTAGATCTAACATTTATAAATTGATCCATTCTGGAGTAATTCAATTTATCGAGATAAGTATTAAAAGTTTCTTTCGTTTTATAAGGAAATATCGGATGCACCACATTTTCCGTTTTATGTTATTTTGTCGAATCGCGTATGATCCATTTTGTTCTATCAGAATAAAAATCACAACGGAAGACACTTTTCGTACAACCTATTATATCATCGTGAAAGTTGTACTTAATTTGTATAAGTTTCTTCAAGCTTACATTTATTACGGTCTACGTATACTACCGTATTTAATAATATTCATTCGTTGTTAATCGTTAATCCCTGAAAGGGTTGAAAACGCTCACCTATTAGGTACATTACAAGGTCTTTGATTCAAATGTACTACGTTTAATCAGTGAAAAAATCATTCTAATATAACAAAGAAGAGATTCCTACGGATCGAAATAACGAAAGCGGCGACAGATAATTTTCCATCGACGAAAAATGCTTCTTAATACGTTGGAAGACAATTCGCGTTACGAGGAAACGTTTCAGTCCGTTGCAAAATTCTTCCGACAATCTTACGGTAAGCAATGCGGTAACGTCAGAGTCGTAAAACGTCTCAGGCGATTCCGTAGCAACAGTTAAATTAAGGTGCGCGCAACGAGCTTGTCGATGAAAGCGGTGTCTGCAAATAGCGAGCGAAAATCATCGAGTAAAGTTTGTTCTCGAAATTCGAAGGTCTAGTTCCGTGCTGGTTCGAGCGTCATAAAATTCGCGAAGATTACTCGTTCGAAATATCAGGCGTCTGAGCAAGATAAAACGGCAATTAATATTAACTTGAGCAACGTGTCTCACATAGGGTAATAAAGATACCGTGTCTCGTATCTCTGCCAACATCACCGAGAAACATTATCATTGTTCGCCATTGGCGTAGCCTGTGATCGCGTTTACACGACCTTCAAATATCTGAAAGAGTCGTTGCAAATCGCTTTGACCAAGATCAGTAATGTCAAACACTCTTCGATGAATCCTTCTGTACTCGTGACTCAAACCGACGATCTTCGTGGGTTTGTATACGTTTGATCGCATCGCTGAAATTTACTTCTTGGAACAGCTCGTAGATTTTTATCTACCTCGATTAAGCAATCTCCGTTTCCAAAGAGTGTTCAGCAATGACGAAAGATGGTTTTTCAATTTTTTTGAAGTGTACAGAGGTCGGAAGTCGTACTTGATTTTTTTAAAGAAATTCCCTTTTACTTCGATATAATTTTCGATATTAACTAAATGTAAATATAGTTGCGATAATAATTGACGATAATTTAGATTAGTATTAAACAGCGCACGTCGTGTGCATTCTATGGATTTTTAAATTTTACATAAATACATAACAATCCGTAGTCTAACAGCGATCTTTAACCCGCGTGATAATTTCTATATTATCTAAATATTTTGGGAGCATATAAAAAATTTAGAAATCAGAGCGAAGTTATTGCAAAACAATGATACAAATTTCTAAAAAAAAATTGTATCCCTATCTCGTCGTAATTTTCGGTAATAATCCATTTCTACGCCGCGTCTTCTATGTAATTATCAAATTTCATTGTACATAAAGAACTTTACTTTTATGTGACGATCGAAAGTAATAAACGCTTCGTACCCACGTCTAATTTACCTATTTACTTTCACTTTCCGAGACAAGACAAGAACCAATTTTTGAGCAGTTTTTGTCTCGATAAAGCGTATAACAAATTATCGTGTGCGTGTGTATGCGCGGCAGTTATATATGTATATTTCAAAACGGAAGACAATTCTTGAAAGATAAGAAATTTTGAATATTCGAAATAGAATTTCAATGTGTTTAATCATTTTCGTTGGTACCTATAATTATTCGGTTGAGATTTAAATGGTCCTGTTATCGGCAAAACTTGTAGTTATTCCGTTTAATTAAAAGCTATCAACTTTGTTATTAAGGTACTCCGTTTTAATCGACTTAATTCCAGTTTAATCAACTTAATCGAAACACCCATCGGTTCCGTTTTGTACAACTCACTTATTGGATTTCATTTAAGTTTCTTTATTAATTTCACCGTGCAACTTCCATTCATCTAGCTAATTAAAATGACTGTATTCCTCGTCACTTTATTTTATTAACTACTCCGGTTTAAATATTATTAACCTCGTATCGATTAACTCTTCGCATATGGAATATTATTCGCTTTCCTTTTATTATATCCACCTATACAGTTCTTTCGTCCACGTATTCTAATATACAATAAAGGCTATTTCGTTATAAGACTAATAAAATAATTACATGTATACGACAGAAAATAATTATATGTACACGACACGATAATAAGATATATTCGTCGCTCTTCGATAAAATTAATCTATCGTACAAGATTTCCGGTTATTTCGTTGTTAAAGTGTTATTCATCCAGAGAATTAAATTAAAATGATCGTTAAAATTTGTCCACGACATCCATCGTCGCACACTGAAAGTCACGCGTAGTTTTCCTCGACTTTTCCTCCTTTCTTCCAAATTCTACGCTTATACAGGTTATACCATGCTGTATCCTGTATATACCGCATAGAGTGGATCTCGAGCAGCGTGTTATTTATTGGCGGTGCGCTGGTTTGAATCGAGCCAAAGCAGCAGACCAGTGCTCCGTCTTCGGCTTACATTCGATACCAGCTGGCTCGTTCGATGTTGAACGAAGTAACCATACGGATCGTTCGTTCGCGAGAAACTAATAGGGTTTGCTAGCTTTAATTAGGTTTCGAGGATAAAAAATTGAGAGAAAGCGAAAGAAAATGATAAAAAAAGAAGGGGGGAATAATCAAGGAGGCTGAAGAGGACACGGGGTGATGAATTTTAATAGCGATAACAGGGTGAGGGAAATTAAGGAATTGGAAAAAAGATGAAGAAGGAAAGTAATGAATATATAAGACAGATATATCGTCGTGATTTTTACGTGGACTTTAATAATACTGTCTGACGATGCTATCCGTGAAATTTAATTTTGAATTATTTATCTTATTAATTTAACTCTGCCGCGATCCTCGAATTCTTATATTCTAATCTCACTCTTGTTCTAACAAACAAAGGGCGTAATATTTAAAGATAAGCTTCGGGGAAAAGCTTGAAACGAAAATTCGCGCGTATTCTTTCAGATTTTCTTCGAACTTAGAGGATTCGTTGACGATTGAAAAGTACGATCGAGTCGGGGATATTTCGAAGAATTTTGAATAATTGAAAGTAAGTTAATACATAAAGTTGTGTATTGCGTGTACATCGCGAGTTCGTATAAATAAATGAAATCTAATCCAGATAAAATAGTTCTACAAAATTTATTATATCTTGTATTATCAGAGACTTATCAGTTACGCTTATGATATAGAGTACGCATATGGTATAGACTAATTTTCTATTTTTATATTATACTTGAAATATGTATTTTACCTTGGAATTGTTATACCTTGGGATTTTTAATTTACATTTGTCGTTTATACAATTCGTTAAAGAAAACTACTGCTACTATAATTGGTATTAAAAACATTCGGTAATCCCATTTTAATCTAACTGAACGGAGGATTTTCTTCTCATCGTGTTGAAAAATTGGATAAAGATTCAGGATCCTAAGTGTTCTTCTCTTCTACTTCTTCCAACAGTTACGATGCAACGATTGTTCTCCATTTAATACAGTCGACAGCCTTTGTGACTGTGTCGCAATCAGCGTGAGTGCAAAGTGTGATAGTACTTTAGCATGCACGCTAGCGCTTTAGTATAAAACTGAAACGTGTACCCTTTCTAAATTAAATGATAGTCCGTTTACAATTTCAAATAATTACGTCGGTAGATATTGGATAGATACAGGTATTAATTCAGTATTCAACAGAATAGAGTTGCCGTAGAAATCAATATCATCGCTATACAACAATGTTCTTTCTTTTGCATATTTTTTCAAAATTTACGCCCTTTATACTAAAAGATTGTACGATATATCGCAAAATTTTCAAACGATCGACTTTGAACTTTGTTCCATTCTGTGTATAACGCTGATATTGTTTAAATTCAGAAGAAATATATATGAAAAAAAGCATGATGAAAATGAAAATACCAAGATATATAACAGAAATCGGTGCCCAATTATTTTTATGACAACCAATTATTTTCATCTTATGTATAAATGCAAAAATAACGAAAGATCCAAAGATCCATCTACTTTAACTTAACAAGTAAATAATTAATTACGACATCACCGTCAACATTTTCATAGAACAAGTATCCGACGCTTTTCTAGTTTACCGTATTCTTCGAAAGAAACGATTTATTTTTACAAAATTCAACATCTTACTTTACACCGTGAACAACCTCTTTCCAAAATCGCTACGCTAATTTCCTTCCTCGTCGAGGAAGCGTCCCTAAAAAGTCGATATCCTTCTGTTTGATATTATTCCCGCGTTAAGGGAGCCCGACACGAGCGTTCTGAATGCCGCGCGTGTAGATATTAATTTAGCCAGGCCGACAAAGTTCCGGGGAAAGTTAAAAAGGCTGCTTGCTCGCCCGGGCACACGCGTCCGCCGTCGCGGCCGCATAATTTCCCGAAACTTTTTACGAGACAGGACACGACGCCCGCCAGTAAGACGATACAAACTAATCTCGAGCACCGACAAACTTTCAGTAGAGACGCTTGAAATATGCCTGGCTGCGACCGCGCCAACGCATGTGCTAACTGCGAATACGGTTGCGTGCATTAACGCTTCCTCAACTGTACGTAAAGCCTCGTTCAGATCAATCGTGTTACATGCCTGAATCCAAGTCGCTCAAATTTATATAAGTAGATTAACTTCGAGTTAACGTTCGTACGAGTCAGGTTATGTATTTGAATCGAAATCATCTTGAGTTCGAGTTCCCGTCATACGAGTTAAATTACTTGACCGAAGTCGTCTTGACCTCGAGTTTCTGTTCGCATAGACCAGGTTACTTGGCTTGAAGTTGTTTTGCATGCGAGTACGTAATTTCACTTCGAGTAGGTATGCGCTAGTTCGCTGTACGATCATTCAATTGGCAACGAAATGCCTTTGAGCTTCGTGCACCGTGTAATCATCGATAATGATTCTGATTGCCTTGTTCCGAAGTTTCGACAAATTTTTACAGAACATCGATTGAGACTTATAATACACGAAATACAAGTTAAATTAAATTTCAACTTGAAAACTCATTTAATTGTTCACGATCGACCGATAACCGATAAATAAGCAGTTTAACGATCAATTTCTTCTATCGAGCGAATCGTAAATTTTTAAGCTTAATAATTGTTTAATAGTCATTAAACGATCAAACGGAGAATTTTACTCTAGACGACCGCCTAATCGACGTGCTTTCGAGATAATTATTATATTATTATATTTCTTTTAATATTAAATACCCGCATACTATTCGAGCGTGTGTGTGACGGATCATTCTCGATGTTTCTACAGGGTGCCCATGCATAGATGCATATCAGGATCATCTCTGGTACTACATAATGCATCGCCGCGATTCCAGTTCCCTTCTACGTTTTCCTGTATCTATTCGGCGTATACGGCGCATCGACTAACGTGTTTCAAATGGAGCCTTTTGTGGCCACCGACTCGACCGAGATTGAATATAAACGCGGGAATAAGAAGCCGTTTTATCACGTTCTCCGTTCAGCTTTTACTCTAGTGAAATTGAGGGCTTAGAGACAGGGGCTTAGAAAATCGGGCAAATTCTTCGTCTCCTTCGTTCGCCACGAAAATGAAATGACACCGGGCATTGAGGATGGCCTCCGTCGCGCCACCTTACCACCGACCTATTCATTTAATTCTCATGGTAATCGCTATTCGTGCTTTCGAATTTTCCGCGTTACGCGCCGTCCTGCTTCCTCCTCTACGTCGCGTGTCGTTCAACCGCACCGTGTAACACCAGTACCACGGTAATTGAGTATTTTCGCTAACGGAAGTTCCGAGTTGGCTAATAGAATCGAAGATTTAACCACGTGCCCGTTTCCAACCCGATTACCTCATCCCCGCCTTAATCGCTTGCTCGATGCGGCGTGAATTTTGGAGCAGGAGGAAAATATTTAATTTTGGGGGAAGTTGGAACATCGTATTGGCCTTTGGAAATGAAGCACGGTCGAGCCTGTATCCGAACATCTTTTATCCCAATAACGTTTAAACATTCCGTTAGCCGAACAGAATGTCTGCCGGGAAGATCGTTCGTATGTTGCAAATATTGTTATTATACGGGTAATTGCATGTGCCAGAGCATAAGCAGCAAATGAAAATGGCGAGGACGCACCTTCTTACGTTAAAGTTTTGCACGGTTTAGCGGTTAAAAAGCACGGAGCCCTTAAATATTTACTAAGACGAATTGACAGCTTCATTGACCTCGAATGTTGGGATTTTTTCATGGACGTTTGATCTTCTGAAATTTTAATGGGTTAGCAGATCGTTTTAGCGATACGTATCTACATACTGGATCGAGTGGGAAAGCTTTATGTGTAAATACAAAGTAATATTAAGTAACTTTATTTTCATATCGAAGGTAGGTAGAGAATTTTCAATATTATTGACAAGTTAAGATTTCCTGACTTTGATGCTTTAATTCTTCGGGATCTTTAAAATATACTCTGCTTATTTTTTTTTCTAGATTTCTGTTTTTAATGTTTTTTAACTTTTTAGTAAAAAAAAAAATAGTAGTTACATATTTTGACGTCAGTTCTCTGTTTTTCACAGATAGAATTAAAATACGATATATTTATCCGTAGGAGGAAATTTATTACTCGATGCAAGTTATTTTTTAATACGTATGGCATTTAAAGTGAATTATTTATCACGCGTTTACTGCTACATATACTGCTACTTTTTTACAGCATGTGCGCCTGAACAATATACAAACAATTTACACGAGTTACATTCCTTTATTACATACACATACGATCATGCGTAGAAAAAAGGATAAGAAATATTTCAAAAACCCTAAAGACAAATTAATCACATCCTCACCAGTCGACCCAATCGTCGATCATCGTATCCAATCATTTCGTTTCACCACCATAAACAAAACCCAATATCTTCTTTCTCTTTTTCGTACAATAACATTAACACCGATTAATCGATCGAACAGCGTATCACATGTGCAACACCGATATATACGAAAGACATGACCGGTTCAAACGTAGATCGCATTTGAAAATTTGAAATATCGAAACGGCATTCGGACAAAACCTATCGTTCGAGAGGGCGGAATTCGTGGGATAAGACGAAGGCACGTGGACGAGAAAAATATGAGCGTTCGGAAAAGGAGCAGAGAGTCGAAGACGAGCACGCACGCACGGTATCGTTAAAGTGCAACTGACGCATGATTCAACGTTCTGTCGTGGAAGAGGATCCGAAACGAAGAGCCCGCACCTGCAGGGCACTTTGAAGTAAGGTAGGTAATCCCTGCTCGCACGACGGCTACTAAGCCTCCATGATTTAGAAGCTCTTGGAGTATTTTAAGAGTCCCCTTTGCTCTGCCACCCCCGAAAACAGCCGCGTACAAATACTCGGACCCGCGACTGGAATGCAACACCGGGACCATCGTCGTTTTTGATTTCTTAATCCCTGTCGTCCCATGTATCGGGTAGTTGATCGAAAACAGTGAAACAGTGACTGGTTCAGCAGCGTAGAATGGACAAATACAAGGTGAGATACGAAGATGTAAAGAACGACGTTTCCAATTTTGAGAAAAGTGTTACGCAATCGGCTTACCGCATATTCGTCTTGCAGATTAATAATTAACATGCCGATGAATGGTGAATGAATAGCGGTATATCGTGAGAGAATATTAATTGTCGTAAATTGTAAATTAATATTGTTAATTGATAGTTAACGATAAGCGAATTCAGAAGTGTATATTGAAATGGAGCGTTGTTGAGAATAATGTGAAATATGTTTGACGATTAGTAATTGGATCTCGCTCTTAAGAAAAGTGTTGAAAATATTGTTCGCGCGCTACAAGTCACGATAATGATCGTTGATGTGGTAGATATATCAAATACTACGATTAATAATTAAATTACCTATTATCGTCCATCATTTATAATAGATGTCGTACTAATCGAATTAATAATAAATTAATAATCGAAAATAAATTTTGGTATACGATATACAACAAAGAAATATAAAAGGTACAAATGCAATTAAACATTTTGAAACACGTTTAAAAATCATGTATTACGAGATTACCAGAACTGTAAGGAATTAAAAAGAGTAGATATTAGGTATACCTATCATCTTTGTGAGTTTCAAAAAATGAATTATATTTTTTTCTATTTACTTATTTAATCATATATAATGTAAAGGATATTCTGTGAAAGTTTCATTAAAAAATTCCGAAAATTGACAAAATTATAACTAAAATTGTCTAGTTGGTCAAACTTGTCTGGCTGACCTATTGCGTCTGTGTCTACTACGAGAGAGAGAAAGAGAGAGAGAGAGTTATTATATAGAAACGATATCATATAGAAACTTCTAGGTAGCACATCGTTGTTGATTAATTGATTAAATTATTGCAACATGGAATGCGATGCGATATAAATATATTAAACGTTTTACTTTGAAAATGAGGAAAATAATTCTACATTTATATACATTTCATCTTTAGTAAACGAAGCCGTTGGAAGCAAGCAACTCCAAATACAACTCTTGGAAAAGCAAAGGAAACGTGAGAAGAAATACAAAGATCTCCCAGTCGATCTTGGACAATAAGCCTGTTGAAAGAGATATAACGCGAAGTAACAAAATTCTACCCTAACTCTGTATCCTGTAACCAAGATCTTGAACACAGAAGTTGCTTTCTTTATATATGTTAGAGGAAAATTTGAATAATATCAGCGAAATTATAAAGTGACGACACGTTATAGATTAATCGATCGCAGATGAATGTAAAGTTTATAATATCAATGATTTCTTTCCTGTTATATTTTTTGTCCGCGTTATATAAAAAATATCTCGGCTGTTTTATTTAAAACACCTAAGTCGTTGTGACAGGTTGTCTAATTAATTATGTATACAATTATTTTTATTATAAAGGCGTTATTCGTTTCATACGTAATATGTAAAATAGTTGTAGTATTTATGTCTACATAAATTTGCTTCAAATTAACAACATTGACCATTATATAGTATCAACAAACATTTATTGCGTTTCCGTCTATAATTTAGCACCAGTCGTCCGCTTTAAATTATCATAAATCTGTACAAAATCGTCGACTTCAGGATTTCCTAGTACGTATTGGGAATTTGAAGTAGATCTGGACACCGCGAGTCAGACAAACGACTCGTAAATACAATAGATCCTTCTAAATCTTTACATTTCCAAGATGAAGATTTTACGATGAATGATTTTTTAATGTGTTCCAATAATATTTAATTGTATTTATATTTTTCTATCCATTGAGAAAATGAAATATAACGATTAATTACATTGGTATGGAAAAATTGGTCTTATAATTTCCTAAAATCGCTATTTAACTTATGTACGTCTCGGAATTGATTTAAACGATTCGATAGACTTTTTCGAAATTTACTTTGTGGACTCGAAAGAAATTGATGTTGATAAGATGAAACTATTACGACTCTTCTAAAAGAAGGAGAAGGTTTTATGGTTGTCTTAATTCAGGTCATGTTAATTGTGTATAACGTTTACATCGTTATAATTCATGAAAGAGGCCAGAACTATGAAGCAAATAGTATACGTAATAAGTAAACATTGCAAAAGTCTTTTAGAACGTTCTCTATGATAATTTACGTACGTGAGACACAGTGTATGTAAGTATAGTTATCGAAAGTAGGAAACACGCTTTTTCGTCGTTTTGAAACGTCTGCGGATATTCTTGGTTATACGTGGAATATTTTTCAATGTATTCAAAACGGATCTAAAAGTATAAATTCGACTAAACATTGATAGAGCAGAACACATTTAGGAAAGATCTGTTATATTCATCATCTATGTCGCCAAGGGTTTCCTTAATTATATTCATAAAAATATGAATTTACATAAACCTCCATAGTGCCCATATAACGCAGAATACTAAACAAACTAAAATTTGCCAGGGTTTTCCAACAAATGTAACGAGTAGGTAATCGAGCGCCTAAGTATTAAAACCAAAAAGGAAAAGAACAAACAACAAAAAAACCCAAAGTCCGATATCCAGAAAAACGAAAGATACTCGATCCCCGGGACAATTTGTCCAAATATCAAACTAAAAGTAGAGAATTAGACGGGAGTGCGATGTTGCGCAATTCGAGCTCCGAAGCACATTAAAGTCGGATCCTAATATTCGAGCGGAAAGATAGCCTGCACCTTTCGGATCTCCATTCCTCAAACAACATAATCCCCGGAGACTAAACTTCTTTCCGACGTTCCACGGGCAGCCACGTCAAACCAGCACACATCGTGAGACCGAGAAACGGACGGAAGACCGTGTAGAAGAAGAGAGGATGGTATGGGGGATCGGTAGCACGGAGAGAAACAGAAGAGGAAGAGAGTCTGGACATCCGGAGGCAATGGCCCTCTTCAGTAACCGTAGCTCGCTCTCGAGCTACCCTCCTGGGCTACCCACCACCTTTTCCGACCTACGAACCTACCCACCGCCTTCCCTTTTCGCTCGTTGAATCTAATTACACCCGCCAAGACCCACCCGCTCGAGAGGGAGACACGTAAAGCTGCTAAGAGGAACGGAAGAAGAGGTCGTACGGTCCCTGGAGCGGAGCAAGAGGGACAACGGGACTCGACAAAGGGGGGTTGGAGAGTCGAAGGTTCGAAGGAGAAAGAAGGAGAGACCCGGAGAGATACAGAGAGAGAGGAGAGCGTGGAAAAGCAGAGCGTTGCCAAGCGACGGGAGCCATCTTGGAGGGTTGCAGCCACTAATGGCCTAATGAATTTAATGGAGGCTTCCCGGCATAGAGTAGCAGGAGAACTGAGAACCGAGAATAAGAGGGACAGAGCAAGAAGGAAGCGTGTTCCGAGTGGAACCGTGAGGAAACTTTAGGCGAGACAGAGAGGATGAGAGCTAGACGTCGTCGTCGACATCGTTGTCGTTCTCCTCGTGCGTCTCTAATTCTCTTCTCTACAGAAGAGAAAGCTGGCCAAACGTTGCTGGTGACGAACGAGAAGCAATGGAAAGGTACAGCATGGAACGGGACGTTGGATGATGATAGAGAGAGAGAGAGAGAGAGAGAGAGGAGAACTGGCGACGTTAGAGTCGGGGTTTCCTGTTAACCGAACCCTACGCCTGGAAGACCGAGCCTGGTCTACCTTACGACTCTTGGATTTTCGCAATTAAGTAAAGGGCGAGTGGTTGTCGCCTTCGAGGGAGCGGACTTATACTTCTGTCCGCGAAATTGGTCCTCGAAATATACATAATTACATACTTTTATAAAATTCCATTTGACGTTTTCGACAATTACTTTTATTTAAGGTTCTCAAAGAATTCTTAGTAGACAGATGTTACGCGAGCGAGGTATCTTTGGTAAATAATATAGAGGGTGTTTGTTGAATGAACAAAAATTTATCGATCTACTCGCAGGATGATTATGAAATATCGTACACACTATCGTTCAAAAGTCAAGACGCTTGTTTATTTTTGATTATGTAATATAAGCGTTATAAGGTATCTTAATCAGAAAATTACAGATAAAATTGATTGGTAATCATTCCTTATATAATAAGATATTATGATGTAATTAAACCGATTCTTAAAGGCCAACTAGTATCGTAGATATTACGAAAATTCCTAACTTTGACATTTTTTACGTCTGTTGGTAATTTAATAATTTATTAACTGTCACGGTCTCAGCTTGGGAACCGTACCAAGAAATTTGTATAAACTTCAATAGCGTCGATAGCAGCCGTCGAATGAGAATTTTCTTTTTGTTTAACGTTTATAGAAACAGATTGTGAATGACTTACAGTACAATAATGGTAAAAGTACATAACATCGTAACAACCTTCTATCGAAGCGTAAGTATATTAATAAAAGTTTTACGCGACCCCGTGAACCTCGAAATCGGATAAATCCGGATCGAAAAACACGTGTGCTCGAAAATGACCCTTGAAAGGGTGGTTTACTCATTGATAACCAACGCATACGATATGAGATTATTACGAAGATACGAAAGTTAAAACGACAGTTGTACCACGCTTTGCCTGCGCGTAGATAATGTAATGAGAAACATGATGTTTCTATCTCTTTAATTGGTCTGCTCGTTTATTTACGTAGCACTTGTGCCATCTTTCGCGCAAGCACAGACAAATAGGACAATATTTGAACGAGGGGGATGAGCACGTTTTTTTTTTTACGAATTACCTCTTTCAATTTAGATCATGCACATAGTACGTACATGCTTGTCTGAACAAATCATTCGCTTACAGTTACATTATAAGAAGAAAAATTAGAAATCGACTGACTTTAGAATCGAATTCCGAAACGATGGATTCTAAATAATTTCGTCGAAAAAAGAGTCGAGACTCGTATAACGTTTTAACATAAACGCGCAGCAACTTTTGTGCTTTAATTCGCTTTCTTTAACGCGTGTGTGTGTGTGTGTGTGTGTGTCTATTCGCTTCCAATGGCACGTAGTTTTGGTATCTGCGCGTGCGTGGATGAACTATGAGCGATGTCTATTCGCTTCCAATGGCACGTAGTGTGTGTGTGTGTGTGTGTGTCTATTCGCTTCCAATGGCACGTAGTTTTGGTATCTGCGCGTGCGTGGATGAACTATGAGCGATCAATCCCGAATTTCAGAAACTCGCTTCGTCGAAGATGTACACACTTTACAGCAACAGCTACTCGCCACATAAAGACGAAACTCGCAGTCCATTTTTAAGCAGATCGAATAACGAACGAGTACATGGTAGTTCTGCGTGTACTTTGAAACTGTTAGGTACACGCGATATTACGTTTATTACATTCATAATAGGCACTGACGTGGTATCGTAAGAAAAATAAGGAAGAAGTTTCTAAGGCTTATACTAGTGGAGTTACAAGGTAATCTGACTATATACACAGTGTACATATACATAGTATATATATATATATATATGTATGTAGACTTATTCGAGATTTTATAAAAGTAAATTAACAAATGACGATATTTATTATATTCATAAAGCAATAGTAGACTGGATGAAAAAGAGAACATTGCGGAATGTCGCGAGAGATAGAGTTTGCTACTTAAAAGCTCTTTACAAAGATTCGCAGATGCTCAGCGCTGAAGGAACTATAAACAAGAAGCAGGATGAAAATCAAGCGTTCGGAAAATGCGAAGACGCAATGTCCAAGAAACTTTAATCGCGTCGATTTTGCCCAGAAACGCGAACAGAGAGTCGTAGTACGTAAAGACCGAAGTTCTGCCTCTTATCAGCGAAGACAAGAAAACCAAAGAACCGTCTAGCCAAAATCCACATCGCTCTGGAAATGGACCGGTGAACGTGAAAGCAGTAAATCCTTCTCGATGGAACGTTTCTAATTACGAGTACGTTGTATCCACGTGTCGAGGTAATTTATAAAATTTGTCCGCGTACCTGGTTCGATTGCGTTCAGCAGGTAGATCAAACGAATGGAAGAACGCCTTTTCACGTGTAACGCGGTCTAATTTTGAACAAGGAACGAAAAGAAAATTTCATCCAAGAATATTCTTCTCGAGTCAAATAAAATGCATGTGCGTATGAAGACCTTTGCGCGATTGTATGTGTATATTGAGAACGGAAGCCAAATGAAAAATCAAGCGATCTGACTCTAACTGTTCCTCATAAAATTACAAGTATCGATCAATTTAAAATGGTCAGCTTGCAATCCTGCGACGTAAAGTTACAAATACTCGTATCGCGTATCAAGAAAACGTTCGTTTTATCTTTCGCAGCGAAGAATTGGCGGCAAATTGGCTCTCGATAAACCAAATCAACGATCTAAAGTGTAAAAATCCTAATTACAACTATTCCAGGCAAAATTGTAAGTAGGTCACGCGATTCGTCGCCAATCGGCCACCGATTTCTCCGGCACAGTTCGCCGGTTGATCCAGTGTCGTGGGAGGCGAGGAAGCCGGAAGAAGTACGTAAAGAATGACAAGTCCCGTCTCTTTCCCGACAGGGCAGAGAGAGCCACGGGTAAAGATGGGTCGAAAGGGGGAGGCATTGCATCCGGAAAATAAAGGAAAGTAGCGGCGGTAATCCAGAGCGCAGGCCAGGGTCTTACCGAGGCTTCTACGGATGTTTATTGAGTCGGTACGCGCACGCGCTACATGCAACACTATCATCTCATCTCATCCGGTCTCGTCTCATCGCCCGTGTACCTCGGCCCAACTCTTTCCTCTTCTCCGTTCTCGCGTCTCGCTTCCTTTCCTCGCTGATTTTTTTCCACCTATCCCTGTCCATTCCCTCTCTTCGCTATATTCCCTCTCCTTCTTCTATACAGTTTCATCTGGTTTTCCCTCCTTTTCCGCCAGTACGCTTTTTCATACCAACCCTGTCTCTTCGTGCGCTCTTTGGATCTTGTTTTTCCTCCCCTCGCCCCTCGTTCCTCCGTATTCTCTCTATTTTCTCCAGCTTTGTCTTTTTGTTTCCACCCATTTCCACACCCACGTGTGTTCGTTTGTTCGCCAGCCCTGGCTTCGTCTCTCTACACCTTATCCCCAGTCTTCACGACGTCCATTCAATCCTATCTCATCCGACGGAGGTTAGCCGGCACCTCGCGCAGCCCTCCCATTCTCCTCTCTTCGACCGGCAAGGTTCATTCATTTCTGGCAGCGGCCAAAGGAAATCGAGACCGTCCTAGAAGTCGATTACGAGTGTCATTTCTACATGACGCCCTCCTCTTGCCCCTTTCTATTCTCCGCCGAGCTTTCTCTAGCGATACACCCCCTGGCAACCGGCACGATTCCTCTAAATAACACGTAGCAGGATATTAGAGGAGAATTGAAGGCTGACTGGATCTTCGAATCGTTGTAGATATCGCTCCAAGGAACTCGAAATATCGAAACTATAGCTACGAGACTGGATATTTTATCGAAGGATGCCTGGAACGCTGATAAATTAAAATTGAAAGATCATCGAGAATGGAGATTACGTCTCTCTGGTGGGACAGTCGAAGAATATAAGTCAAGAGGCACTCGTGATATTTCAAATGTTACGTCATATCGTCCTTACAGAGTGAGTATCGTACTCGATTTAGAAACGTTCTTCTTCTTTCGGGAATTGTCACTCGTATTTATTATTTTCGCTACAAATGTTGTTTGTCTTTCAACGGTATTCGTAACAGTCGAGACATTTTACAAAAATTAATCGAATTAAGCATAGGCTGCAAGCAAAGAACGGCATTGTACTTATCCTGTTTCGTGCAAAATTTGATTCGTACTCTTTTGTTCGCCGTATAACGCTGTATCGTATACACGTGTCATGTAACGTAAAACAATTAACGAGCTAGATTTTTAAACAACTTACGAACGATATAATTCGATACTTCCATGTACATGTATTAAATTGAACATTAAGCGTTCTATTCATTCGTATTAAAACCAGAATTAGTCTGAAATATTAGTCTTACGTTATTTAATTCTACATTTCTAGATCGTCCAAAATTTCAGCGTGAAGCTCTTCCAGATAAGTTTCACGATGGAAAATTAAGTTTACGCGAATACGGATAATATGACGATATTACGATACCGCTAGCAGCAACGATGAAATAACGCATTCGCAACAATGGTTACAATAACGATTCGCAACTGTCATTAAAATCTGTGAAAGCAGCCAGTGAAGTACCCAGTAAGGGTAAGCGAATGAGTAAATAAAACCGGTTTTACGGTTAAGAGATTAGTCGTCGGATTTTGGCACGATCACTGTGATTACGCGTCTTATAATATTTTAGTACAGGCGATTAAAGGATTGGCTTCACGACTGATTCGAGATTTTCTTCTCGCTGTTCCTTCGATATCTTCTACAGAGAAAACAATTTTTCTTTCCATTGCACGATCGGTATAATTTTTCGAAATTTTATTTCAATAACGCGTATAATAATTTTATAAATATTTATAAATACACTGCTTCATACAGAAGTATTGTATTATTCGAATTGAAAGTTACTTCTTTCGCAGGAAAATATGGAAACCAAAGAATTATTATCTAATTAAAGTTATCTAAAGTTATCTCGATCGATTAAATATTATCAAGTGACAAAAGCAAAATTAAAATACCGATAACGAGGTGCTAAAGAATGAAATATCTTCCATTCTTAACATTCGGCTGACAATCAAATATTCGACTGATACCAGTTTCTTATGATTAAAAATCATAAGCGATATTCGTTTCTTTTTCTTTTTTCTTCTTTCTTTTTTTTATATTTCAGATTCGTTTTAATTGTTGGTAACTTAACGTTGCTGATACTATTCCTGTAGACAAAACGACCTTTATTTTACGCATCGCTTAATGAATTCTGTCGATTCCCATATTCCCTTACTCTCCTCTTTACTTTATTTGCTCCTTATGTTTTTCAGTATATTTGGCCTGATTTCTTCGTATATGGGACACTCGCATAGTACATAGGCGGTCCCTGTTTTCTATTTCCCGTGTATCGTACATCCGACACGGCAGCTTTTCCTCCCTCTATTTTGTGCCTTATCCCAACTTCCGTCGTTACTGTCCATCCTCGTTCTCCTGGCAATCTTAGCTTCGCCATTGTCCGTTTCACTGATAAAGGAGAGTCCATGTTCAGGTGGCCAGCCTTTTCTAATGTTTTGATCTATTTAATATTTCTACGTGTTTCGCCATAGGTAGATTTCCATCTTCTATTTCTGTCTTCTCCGATCAGATTCTACTGTACGAAGGCGAATCATCGAAATCTAACTTGCCTTCTTCGAAAGAAGTCCTAGGACACGTTTATCGTAAAACATCGCTTGGTAATTTACAAGGAGTGAGTTTCGCCTTCTTAAATCATAGCAACAGGGCCATGGGTTCGCCTCGTTAAGGAATAAGAGTTCAGGTGAAAGTGTTTGAACGTAAGAAGAGGTTCGCGTGATGATGAGTGGCGCAGGAAGAGCAGAAGCGAGGAAGAATAGGTAGCCAAGAATGCGAAGTAGGGTGATTTTGTCGGGCCCTCTAAGCGGTGGGATTAAGTGCTACGTAAATTCTTCCGGCGCGGCGCCAGCCTGTTCTTCCTCTCTGTTCCTGCGGATAAAGAATCGCCGCTTGGTTAAACACAGGCCAAGGAAAAGTGAAAGTTTTTCGAAAGGTCGAAAGAGGTTGAGTTATATTCGAATATCAATTCTAACGATACACGTAATTTAGAAGTAACAGTACGATAATAACGTAGTTTATACGTCGATTTTGTAAGTGCAATGATATATAGAGATGAATAGATTGGAATTGTAATAAATAAAATGTTATATTTTATTAGGAGTAAGGAAAAATTGTAAATAACGTATATAATGAAATTAATGGATTAAAGCGTAAACTTTAATTATAAAAATGTAACGTTTATTAGTTTATTAGCGTGATTTACGGAATATGTTTATCAATTTTATCGAGCAGTCAAGTTATCTAAGCGAATGAATAGTAATTTGAGTAATAAATTTTAAATTAGCCAATAACGAATTTTATAACTCTCGATGTTTGAGAAATTCTATTTATTTTATTTTTAAATATTTGCTAAAGCATTATATAGGTACATATATGTAATATGAAAGGTACATCCTTAAATAATTTGTAGATTTACAATTTACGAAAAACTTAAACGAGTTAAATTGCTAAAATTAATGTTATTTTAATATGCTGGTATGTTTTTCTTTTTACTACAAAAGTTGTTTCAAACATTGTAAATTCCTGAAATGTAATATAACGTCATCTGTCGGTACACATTATATTTATGAAAATAATTTCCTCGCTTCTTTGTACATACATACATAGAATATAATTATAGTCTTTAATTATATTTCGAAATTCTATTATGTGTGCGAAGACAATTGTTCATAAATTATGAATAACAATAAATTGATATAATGTAGAATAATAAATATTGGGTATACCAATTATTATCTGCAGATATGTTCATATGTACGTAAACTACATTATCGATGTAAGTTAAATTAATATAAAATCATAAAATTTTAATTTGCTGTATGTATGTGTTCAAAATTTAATATTTCCGTTGCAAAATTTCCCAAATGGTATTTAAGAGAATATCTAATGACTTCGTAAATTGAATTTATACTTTGAGCCGCCAAAAGAAAATAATTTCTTATGCTGTTTAAAGATATTAATGCGAATTGTAAGTTTTCACAAATATAACAATTATATTTGAAAAAAATAACTATATATAATTTTATTTTTCTTTTTAATTATCATGAACGTTGTTACTACTAGCCAGGAGAAAAAATAGTATAAATATTATATATTTGCATTATACTATTGCTATTTCTTATGACGAAATTTTAAACCAGTAATGTATGCTGGAAATTTTACTGACGATTAAATTTTTGTGAATATAAATTATTGTGTTACTATATATAGTTTTTACTTTACATTGCAAATATGAAAATTATTATAAGGAAAAATATTAAATAATAATACTTATAGAAGTGTAAAAAATTTGGAGAATACTTGTTTCAAGGTAATAATTATAGAGAATGTGTCTAATTATTGCAATTTTACTTTAAACTATTTAAATATGAAGATTTTCATCCATCGCTAAAAATAATTTCAAATAGCACCGGATATTCCCGCCAATCTGAATAGACCATTGATATGGTCTAGTATGTATATATATTATGTCTAAACTATTGAAATTTACTCCGTCGATAATGTAAAAATTGATATACAGATTAATAGAAACAGAATAAAAAATCATTTGTAATATATGAAATATAAATACATATTTGCCTATTCCAAGGATTTATAAAAAAATTTGTTATCTGTTCTATTACATTGTTTATTAATACCAAACATATTAACTAATTAAAACTTATCTGTAAATATTTCTTATCATATTTAAAACTGCAATGTATATAATTGCTAATAATTTACATAAATATTATTGTTTATCGACGACGATTGTAACATAATTTTATGCATTACAAAATGGATTTCTATAAATTATATATTCGATCGTTGGTTTTTTAAATGTCCCTTATCTTTTCTTTTCTTTATGTACTGCAAAATAGAAATCATTATAAAAATAATAAAAAAATACGTAGTTTTTATATGAGGTGACCATCGTTCGCTTACACTACCAATGGTTATACATCAGGTGCGGAAGAAATTTGTGTAAGCGGATGGATTAATACGTTGATACGTTCACACTTATCGTCATGGCTCCGTTCGTATGGAGTTTTAGAGGGAACATCAACCGGTTTTTAATCGATGTTCAGATATTACAATATCTTATCATACTGGTCGGACTATTTAATTTGTCTCTGTGTCTGTACGAAGATCAAGTTGGAAAATTTGACTGGTAAATTATTTGGAATCCTTGAACAAACGTTGCTTACAATGCTGAATCTCTTAAATAATGCAGTAGCATGTTACCATGATTTGACAGCGTATCAGTTGTGTCGAATCATTCTCAATGAACCATTTGCCGTTGTGCTTGCAGGAAACAGAATTATGTCGGCAAAATTAAATTCGCCAGTTTTGATACTGTCTCGACCGCAAAAAAGATTATTGTTGCTACTGAAGAAAATGTTATTGCTGCGCTAAATCTAAAGTCAGGTGGGCTATAAACATTGACGTAAAGCCGTTTCGATTAGATATGCGAAACTTTTTCATTTGTTTAATTTTACATATACGTGTGAATATAAATTTATCATATTTAATTGAAATCTTTGAAATTAGCCGAAAAGATCAAAAAGTATGTAGCATTTGTCTTTGTGCTATTTTTACAATTTATCATTTTAAATTTAGTATTTTATTACAATTTTATTAAACATTCCTTTGCAATGTGATTATATGATATCATACGTACATGTAAACTATAAAAGTATAAATTATAAGAAAGATAGGGAGACATAATCTTTTGATTTAGGACAAATACTATGGAGACGTGTATTAGAAAAAGGATATGCAGGTCGGATTCGAGCATTGGGTGGAATTGCAGATGGAGATCTTGTTTCTGTAAGTGGAGGTGTACCGGCTATTGTTCGTGCATGGGATTTGGCTACTGGACATATACTTCATGAATGGCCAATTGCTGAACAAAATCACGATAGGTTTGTTAATATTATATATTTTAATTAAACATACTTCTATTTGATATTCTATAGATAATTAATCGTTTTCAAAGATAGTTTGTACGTTGAAAGAAAATTTTTATATTATTTAATATTAATGTTATAGATTTATTAACAAGATTTGTTTTCATGAAACAGTTATAATATACAAAATAAAATGTAATTATCATTATTGGTTTTCAGACGTTTCTCACCATTTATATCCTTTTCTACACTGGGATTGTACAGTGCTAACAGGTTTCTTTATCCGTATTTAATGCACAATCAATAATATCTTTTTACATACTACATGATTATATCTCACAGTAATATGTTATTACACTTGATGTTACCTTTACGTTATTACGTACTTACCAGGTAGTTCCAGTGTAAAGAAATCTGTAAAGGATTTTGTAAAACGTAATACAATAGAACAAGACAATGAAAGATTTTTTACTCTGAAACAAGATGAATTCATTAAGCAACTAATATAAACTGCTTCAGATCTTTTTAAGTTTCATATATTAAAATATATCTTGTTTTGTATTCAAAAATATTTCATTTCCTAATTATGGTCAATTTCTATAAAATAATTTGTTTCTAAACATGAAAGTATACGATAATTTTATAAATGTTATATTTCAGCGGCACATAATATTTTACATTACGTATACTGATGTTACTAATAAAATCATTTTTTCATACAGAATTAAAGATGTGAAATGGCATATAAAAGATGGAACATTACACCATATTTTACCAATTTATAATAGTGGCGTAGAAGTAACATCCTATGACAGTAAAACAGGAGATAAATTGAAAACAAGAAGGGTCTCAGCACCATTTATAACTCAAGAAACAGAGTAAGAAATTACTTTATAAAGTAGAAATATGTTATGTTAGTAAAAAGCTCTGTATATTTAAAATTCCTACGTAATAAAATTTTTATAACTTTTTATCTTTTAGATGTGTTTTAGCAGCTCCATATTTAGCTTGCTTGAAAGGAGACAGTTCATTAGCTATATTGCTTTTGGTACATTTATTTGATACACATTCTCAACCGCAATCAGTTACAATAAATACCATATTTGGTGCTGGTGCACAAGGTCCATATCATTTAGAATCAGTGTTAGGTGAAGAACCTGTTGTATCAATTAGCGCAGATAATAACCAACGGAAACGTATTCTTCTTGTTGGAGAGGTACCTGTTCCTATCCAAAGGGATATAGCAGAAGATTCTATGCTCTATATTGTTTCAGTTGATAATGAAAAAGTGCTTTTAGAAACAACTTATAAAAATGGAGTAAGTATTTTAAAATTTAACTGTATTAAAAAAGATCTTTTGAATATTAATTAACAAAAATACTGAGAACTTCTATTGATATAATTCTAGGTAACAGAAATTGTTGCTTCAGAACTTTTAACATCAAAACCTATGCCAAATTTATCTATCGTTGTAACACATAATTCACTACTCTCGCCAACAATTATGGCTTCTGTTTGTCCTCGACAAACAAAAGGTGTAACTTGCCGTCATTTATTAGCTTCAGAGGATCACAGTGTTGCGCTGCTACAGCATAATAAATTAGTGTGGGCTAGGGAAGAAGCACTTGCTAGTATTGTAGCAGTGGAGATTATAGAACTACCTATGTCAGATAGAGATCAAGAAATAGAAACAGAATTCGATCAGAAAGAGAGTAAGTATAAACTATAATATATGCTTATCATATTTTTTAAGGCACAGCAAACGTTATGATAAAATAAATTAAATATTTTTGTATAAGATCATTAAACGAGATATTAAAAAATAATATTATAAAAATTGATAATTATAATATTAAAGATTCACATTGAGATTTGTAATAAGTGTCTATCTGTTATAAGTAATTTAATTGCAACATTTCTTATATTTGATATAAATATTTTGATATTTGTCAGAAGTAAATCATTTTTTAATGCAAGTAAGTAGTACTTGTATAAAAGTAATATTCTGATTAAAAACTATTTGTATTATTGTCTTCATTTCTATATTATTACTTAGAAAGTATTAAACAGCTTAATGTTACAGTTTAATTGTAACACACACAACAATAACTAAATCACATTATATATTCTCAACTTATATCTTAATAAGAAAAGTATTAGTTATGTTGTATTAATTACATTTCTTTTGTGAATGGCTGCTGGCAGGTATTGATGTAGACAGTTCATGTAAGTAGTGGAGCAGCAAAGGCTGGTTTGAAAATTACTTTATTCCTGCTGTTTATTAGTCTTATAGGCACGTTAATTTTCTTTAGAAGCTCAAGAAAATATAAACGAATTAAATGCAGACTAGTAAATATTTTTATCTTTGCTATTTAAGAAAGTTCCTACAATGTTATTATTTGCATGACAATATAAAGTATATTAATATAAACTTTTTTAATACAACAGTATGTTTAAATTTGCCTTACAAATAGAATATTGAAGCACTATGCATGAATGATAAAAAAAGATAATAATTATTATTATACTTGTAAATTTAATTGTGCTTTACTGTAATTTTTTATTAACATATATTATTAATATTGTAGTTGTTTGTTAGGTTTGCAGTTAAAAAGTTTGTTGTTCCTTTGTTTTTTATGATAAATATGTTATAAAAAAATAATTTACAATATTAATATTACACATTTGACATATTTTATAATTTTGTGTTATATCTAGGGGATGTATTGAGCATGATGTTTAGAAGAGTCAGTTCTCAACTTAAACAAGCAAGAACATTCTTCCAATCCATATTAAGTCTCACACCTCAACAATCCAATCAACGTACTGATTTAGTACGAGATAAATTTGGTTTACATAAAATGATTGTCCTCGTTACATCAACAGGAAAAGTATGAAAATAAATATACTTACATTGATTAATTAACATATATTATATACATTTAGTTCAAAACATACATTTAATGTTAATCCTTGATTTTATATATTTATAGTTATATGGTATTGAAACTAGAAAAGGTGAAATTATTTGGCAACTTAGGGTACGAGGCATTCGAGGTTTCAATAAAAGATCTGACGCAATAATTTTATACGTACAACGTGGTAGCAGACATTTTCCATATCCGCCACAATGTGCGTTATTGGCAGAGGATAAAGTATGTATTGTATGCATTAAAACATTAATTCAATATAAATAGATCTCTTATTTGATTTTAAATATTTTAGCAAACGGGAGAAGGAATTGTATATACTTTTAATCCGATTACTGGACAACCATTGGATGGTTTAATAAAATTAGGATATAGAATAAAGCAATCTATGTTACTTCATGTAACGACAGATGATTTTCTGCGAGGCATACTTATTTTTGACACACGAGATAAAGCTCATGTATATCCTGAAGGTGCAACTGCAATTGCTGCATCACTCGCTAAAAATACATATATATTTACTGCTGATCAAACAACTGGAATATTGTCTGGATATTCTTTATCATATAGTACAGCTCAAGTATGTATAAGCTTATTTAGCAAACTTTCTAAATATTCATCTTAATTTCATCCTTTAGGAACTCATTTCTCATAAAGTATGGGAATTACTGCTGTCACCAAAAAACCAAAGAATAACACACGTCGTATCGAAAAATCCAATTGAACGTGTTCATTCCCAGGGTAGGGTTCTAAGTGATAGATCAGTTCTATATAAGTATATTAATCCTAACTTAGTCGCAATTGTAACTGAGGGTGTTGGACGCACTCATAAAGGTACGTTTATTATGCTGCTGTATAAGAATATTGTAATTATTGAAGTTCCATATCATATATATAACTAATTTAAAAATAATTCACGACTTACAGATACGCTTAATTTATATTTATTGGACGTGGTGTCTGGAGCAATGATATTTTCTATTATGCACAAGAGAGTTCGTGGTCCAGTCCATGTTGTGCATTCAGAAAATTGGATAGTGTACAGTTATTTTAACGAAAAGAGTCGTAGAACAGAAATTGCTAGTTTAGAATTATATGAAGGAAAAATACAGAGTAATACCACAGGTATTGTTCACGCCATTTTTTATTATAATTATGTTGATTCATATCCTTGTTCTTGTTTATATTAAATGTTATAAATTCAATATCTTATTCTAGTGTTTTCATCGTTAGCTACAACTAAGTTGCCAATTGTAGAAAGACAAGCTTTTATTTTCCCAGCAGCAATAGAATCTATGCGGGAAACTATTACAGAGAAAGGTATCACGAGTAAACACATCATAGGTATGTATATGAATTGTATGACTAATACTTTATAATTAGTACTATAGTACTGTACTAATAATTTATAAATAGGAAAACATAATTGTTTATAAATTACTTTTTATACGTATTAGTGGCCCTAGCTAATGGCGGAGTATTGGAATTACCGTGGATGATGGTAGATCCACGGCGGCCTATTAATCCCGAAATACGCGAAGAAGGTGTCATACCATATATGCCAGAAATACCTATTCATATGGATGCAATAATTAATTATAACCAAAGCGTCTTTAGGGTTTCCGGCATTCATACTAGTCCTAGTGGCCTTGAAAGTACTTGCTTAGTTTTTGTACACGGTCTTGGTAAGTACTTTGAGATACAACTTTGCTTTACCGTAACTTTATTAATCACTGAGGGACTAATACATTTAACCCATTAGTAATGTATTACAATTAGAAAATTACAAGTAACTATGCATGTAATACGATGTTCGCAGACTTGTTCTACACACGTGTGGCACCGTCTAAAACATTTGACGTTTTGAAAGAAGATTTTGATTATTATCTTATTGTGATAGTATTGGCAGCGCTTTTAATTTCGTCGTACATCACAAAGAAACTAGCATCCCAGAAAGCGCAAAAGCAAGCATGGAAATGATGTTTGATCTTTCTAGAGAATCAATACATTACATTCTTAAATATTTGTTCACTAAAAGCAAGACGTTTTGCTAATAATAATTTGTAAAAAAAATACTGTTTTATAAAAAAACAATGTTACTGCAAAGTGAATGTTAACAATTTATTATCTTACCTAAGTATCAGAATATATACATATATATATACATACATATATATATATATGTATTATTTATCCTTTTATTAGTACAGGACGCACACAATAGATAACATATTTCCGAATATTTTAAAGTGTGCTAATCATCGTATGACAACAGTGGACCAGGATCACTAATTATTAGATTATTAAAGTAACTGACAACATGCTCAAAATATAGTTATTTTTCGTTAAAAAAATACAAAATATAGAGTTACATATTTCTTTAATATACGTACACCTATATTATGTAAATTAATTTTAATAGAAAATTAAGATAAAAATACCAAGAATATTTTAAATTATTAATTTATTTTGTCATATTTAATATTCCAATACTGGAAAAACTAACATTTTCGAATACATATTTAGAAATAATATTTGCAAGACATATTATGTCAATTTAAATTTGCATATTAAATTAAACAGTTTCCCTATCACCCGAAAATTACAAATTCGTCAAGTTTAAAACTCATAATATATGTATATATGTTATTCTAAGGACTATATTTTATAGTTCTTTCTTGCAAGAATCGAAATATTATCATGTAAGCATGTAATGAGAAATGTATATAAATGTGCATATACATAAATGTGTACTTACACAGTCTTGTATACACAATAATTATACAAACATCTTTACGATATTGTCTGGTTTACTTCCCTTTTCCTTCCTCTTTGTTTGTGACTACAACATGGAAAAGAATTTCGATGCATTTTCTTAATTAACATTACGATAACGTAATGTTTCCTTAAACGTTATGATAACGATAACAAACGGAGGAAAAGAATGGTAGAAGAAAACATTAAATATATTTGCTATACTGAAACAATTACTTTTCCAATTTTACCATTATGGCGAGTAATACTATCTTATTAATATTTACAATAATAGTTATTTTATCGCTTCCCCTCTCCCTTACTCGCTTCCTCACTCATCCACTCGCACAATCAGTTTTAAGCTACAATCGTCGTAGATTTAAGATGTATCAATTATTTAGATTTAATATAAATCAATGCATCGAGTTACGGCACTCATTATCAGGATCGTGTTTAAATTGCGGCTACAATCGTAGCTCATTTACTAAGAAGGTAACTATAAATTCTATCTTCTATTTGAAACCTACTTGAAACAACTTTGATCTCAGCGCATACTGATCATTCCTGCCACAATGCCCAAAATCATTGTTTCCGTAGCAGCGACGTGTATACTAATAATAATAATATGTTTGCAACGTGACCGATTTTTCGAACGTATTGTATTTTCTGCAGCGACTACGCAAAGAATGAGATGATCGTTGAGCAGATATTTTTACACCATTGTCGATACAGCCATGATGATCGCGTTAACATTTTTTTCAAACATCCTCAAATACGCGTTTCTCTAAACATTTTCACTCGTACACCTATATATCAAACACTTATTGTTATGACGTATCGCAATAGTTACTTATCATACTTCGGGAGCTTGCACCTTTTTACTTATAGATTTGAATCAAGAAAAGTCACATAGAATCTTCATCGTTGTACAAAAATGATCGATCATTGCATAATCCGAAGTAGAAAGAAAGAAAAAGAAGGCAATACTATACCAGTGTTTAAAGGATATCATAGAAAGATAATTTTGTATATAATTACCCACCGATCCTCTTCGTTTTAATGTAGCCTTTACTAATCTCTAAAATCATTCTCTACATGTATTGTATGATGCGATAATTTTTTAATATATCGCAACTTGCTTAGGATCTTATTAACACATTCAATGCGGCACACAAAATCGAAGGGGATCTCTAGTGGCAGAAATCGATTTTTCTACAACATGTATCCATTTATTCAGGTGCCATCCGCAAAAATATAAGAAATTCCCATGGCGCGTACGTTCACGTCTTACGCATGGAATGTGTTAATATTACGTATACACGTGTATACAAACGTACATAAAAACTGTTACCAGCAAAAGATTTCTTCAATTCGTAGACACTATGTTGATCGTACGTTTAATTCAGTAATTTTTAAGCTGCACGTGCAACTATCAATTTTAATGTAGTATATGTAGTATATGTATATGTATATAATTGTCAAATTTATACATATACTAACTTGCATCGCGATGTCAATTTACTTGGTAACGCGTGCTGGAGAAAAGGAAGGGGGTGGGCACACGCGCGCGTTAATGAAATAAATTCAAAAATATTTTCTCCATTCGTATTCCATTACATGTTCGGTGTTCGTTTTCTTTATGCCATTACTTACGATGTATAGCATACAACATAATTCGGTATTTCTCTCTCTTAAGATTGGCTTTTTGTAAAAGTAGTATGTAGATTAGAAGATGCATAACATAAACAATCAACAGAAAGTTAATTAAAAACGTGTATCATTGACATTGTACTTCTATTCTACGAAATATTGCATCGTTTCTATGATCTGACAGATCATAATAATAATAGTAGCGGTAGCAACAGAAGTAGTGTAGTAGTATAGTAGTAGTAGTAGGACTAGGAGTAGCGTAGCAAGAGTAGGAGTGGTGGTAGTAGTAGTACTAGTACTAGCAGTAGCAGAAAGCTATTCAAGCATAGTGAAAACACATAGCTACAAAAATAGATACATCAGCTTTCTTTATTCGACTCCTTTCTCCTTTTCCCCCACTGTCTTACCTTTTTATTTACTCTTATTTATTTCTCTTTTTATGGTATTCCATTTTTTCACAGAATTCAAGAGTTTGATTAAAATTATATATATTAATTACATATATTGATTAAAAAGATATATATTAGCAACATTGATCCAGCGTATGATTTTAATTGAAAGGTAAATATATATAGGAGATTGTTCTTTGAAGCAAAGATTCTCCAAATGGAGCGAGAACCATAACAGAATATATTTTTTGAATCGTTACAAGGATGGAACGAAATTTTGTTGCTTATCATTTCGATCGCTAACTACAGCTACGTACGATACGTACGCACGATATTATATACAAATCACATAGCGTTTTATACATGTACAATAAAAAGGAAAAAAGGAGAAGAAGCAAAAGGGAAACTGAGAGGAAAGGAAAGTTGATCGCATGTGATAACAGAGAGTGTCAGTATTACAAAATGTAAATCGATGCAAATATCGACAAAATACATCGTTTTGTAAAGTTTACTCTCTCCGTGCTTTGCACTTCGCTTGAAAATAAATGAAAAAATGTAACCGTCGAGTCTCTACGCGGATCGATGTCGATATAATGTCCTTCCGACAGGTGTGATAGACTCACGGTAATTTCTATTCACATTATTTTCGAGTCTCAAGTGAAAGGATTGCTTCTCCTCTTCAACGAACCGAATCGTTTTTCAGGTTCTCTTATTACTTCGAACGGCGCGATTTTCGTATTCCTAATCTGTCTTTCCTCGTTCTCGTCGCTCGGAAAATCTTCGAAGCTCATGTTACTGAAACCAGCAGCTGTGCTAACGACAGAACATTTTTTCGCTCTTGGTGTTTTTTTACCGTAACAAGTCGACTTACTTTTGTGAGTTAGCTTCGACGATGACAGTACATCGCTAATATCGCTATGAATCTCACTGATCAAATGATATTTCGACTTCTCCGATTTATTAGATTTTTCTCTTTTATGTCTTGGCATATCGTGGTGATCGTCATCGGTAACAACCAACGGTTCCGGTGACATGGGTGAAACAATATCCGACGCAACATCTGGTTTCGATACACTGTTCATCGTTTGAACAGTGATTCGAGCAGTATGATGAACCGATTTAATCGTGTATACCTCTTGTAAGGTAGATGTTGCTCGATCAGAGATCGGCGGTTGTGCTTTATCTAATAGCATCGCGTCTAAATTTTCGCCAACGAAACCCGGCTCCTGTGGCTGCGACTGGCGCAGTTGCGTCGATGACGATGACGATGACGATAATTGAACAAATGGTATGCGAGTCTCCGATCTCTTTTTTTCTTCGTTTAATTGTAAAGATGCGAATTCGTCGAACGGAATGGAACCAAAAAGATCTTTCGAAGCATCCAAAAACGTACGCGAATAATCGCTATTCGCAGAGACATCGGTAAATTTAGAGTTCAATACTGTTTTTGTAGTCGATGATGCTGCCGCTGCAGCAGTAGTAATAGCTTGTTTCAAATGACAAACGTTCGGCGAAGATTGCTGGGCTTGAATGGGATGAACAGACACTTGAGTATAATCATCGTACGATTCTTCTTGATTCGCAAACGTCATTTTTGCCGATTGTTTCGGTGTTTGCTCCGTAACGTTTCGTAAACTGTTAAAATCAAATGAATTTATTACAAAACTACTCGGACTAAACGGCGATGAACCAAATAAATCTTTCTCTTTATTTTCTCCTTTTTCTTCTTCCGTTTCTTTCTCTTTCTCTTCGATTATCGCTACTCTCGCTTTATCTTCTTCTTCATCTTCTTCTCGGTCTCCTGCTCCTCCCGCTTTAATCTCATCATCTTGATCCATGTCCTTTATTTGATTCTGCATCGTGTTCCTTTTCCGTTCAGAGTCTCGGCGAACAATCGAGATTGCCTTAGTAACCGGAGATCGTTGCGTTTCTCCGGATAACAAGTCGATGTTCGTGAATCCCTCTGTTTTCGTGACATTTGCACACTTCCAGGATGAATTACATCTTCCTGTAGAAAGCAACTTGTTCTCTACATCCGTCACCGTCTCGGATGGAACCGTCACGTCGAAGATAGCGGGAGCTACGTTTTTAAATTGATTACTCTCTTGAAAATCGTTACCTTTTTTCGAATAGCTGGACGACTTTGGAAACGGAGCTAACGCGAAAACGTCCTTGTCGAATTTCCATAATACGTCGCTCAGGAGTTTCGTCTTCTCGATTCTCTTTGACGAACCGATGTCGTTGAACGACTGATAATTTGACCCATACCGATCATCCATAACGAATGGATCGCCATAAGAGTAATCGAGTTTCGGTTCCGGATCAAGTTCGTCATCGAGCAAAAGAGGCTTCTCTCCATATTGATGGCCGACAACTGGATCCGTATTTACCGGACTAATCGACGATCGCTCTTCTCGATAATATCTCTTCGACTTTTTCGTTCTGTAATCTTGTTCACTCGTATTAACAACATTTCTTTCCGAATGATGAAGAGAACCACAAACTCTATATATACCATCCGGAGTTGTTTCGTTTATCCCCTCATATTTTTCATCGTTTTCATTAGTTCTTTTTTCGTTGTCGTTGTCGTTATTGTTATCATCTATGTCATCGTTATCTTTATCGTCGTCTTCCTCTTCCTCTTCTTCCTCCTCCTCCTCCTCTTCCTCCTCCTCCTCCTCCTCTTCCTCTTCTTCTTCGTCTTCGTCCTTTTCAACTTCCCCTTCCTCTTCTTCTTCTTTCTCTCTTCTTTTATTTCCTCCTTCTGTTTCTTCCTTTTTCATACTCTCTCCCTCCTCCTCCACCTCCTCTCCTTCCTCCTGTATTTCTCCTTTGTTACTTCCGTTTCGAATATTATTATGCTTTCTGTACCCATCAGCGCCGATACCATTCAATTTAATGGCGCTGTTACAAATACTTTGATTACGCCAGTTATTACCGAGCGTCCTCGAATTACCAGCCGAGCCTGTCGAATCACCCACGACTTTGTTCGCATTCTGCGTTTTCCTCTTCCTGCGTATCGCATTCTTCGCCCTTTTTCTCTTCTGTTGAATTCGCTCTTGCGACAAATCTTTGTCGCTATCGCTGGATACGTCTCCAGCGTTGAACGTTAACTTTTCGTATTTGGACCGATCTTCTAGAGGAACCCGAACGAATGGCGGAGAAATAGGAGGATTATTTCCTGTCATCCTGTGGTCCAGTTCGGGGCGCTCGAATCCCGGGTTCCATTGTTTCGGTGGTATTCTTGGTCTACCGTTTAATTGCGACTTGCCTGAAAAACAGAATGTGTCCATAACTTGTGTTATCGTATCTTTTCTAATTCTAACAACTTTCGTCGCGACTCGACAACATATCGATTCATACATTTCCGTATTGTAATGATGTCAGTCTGGCGAAAGGAACAAATAAACAAAAAGAAGAGGAAAGAAAAGAAGAGAGAAGAAAAGAAAAAAAAAAGAAGAAAGAACGATAGCAGCAAGATAATTGATATTTCTTACCAATAGAGTCATGTACATAATCGGCATTCATAGTTTCTTTTGCTAAAATCGTCCCGTCACCCACGTTTCTGTTTAAAACAGCAGAAACTAACTTGTACTTACCTACATATACATATATGCGCAAATATGTTAGAAACCATTTAACGTAATACCAATACATTCTAATTGTATCGTTATTTCGATTCGTACATGTTATCAACCTCTTAATATATCATTCATAATGATGAAAGATAAACGGAAACATCGCGCTTTGCAATCCTACTGCTTCTTAAATTACACGTTCGATATATATATATATATTTGCTATTGCCTTTCGCATAAAACAATTTCATCCATCTTACTACGAAGAAAACAATCAAATATTTTAAGTGGTTTGTATAATAAAGAGTCATATTAGGCCTATTCTGTGTCTGATTAGGTCTGTTACAGTCGGTGCACTGTACTTCTAAAACGCTTAAACGTACGTTAAGTACTCCTTACAAGACACCAGATACACTAAAAATTTTATTTTCTTCGTTCCTTTTCTTTTATCTGCTCTCTTCCTCCTCCCCTCCTTCCTCTCTCCTGATCATCCTTCTTTTTCTCCTTTTTTTCTCGGTATCAGCCCCGCTTCTATTTTGCAACTGTCCCTCATTTTTCTATTTTAGACAACGTTAATTGCTACCATCACCGTGTTACTTCATACCGTCACCATATGGTCTGGAACAGTCCTAATCAGATTCAGGGGGTTAAGGATAATATGTAAGAAAACGCAGTAATGATCTTTGTGTCAAGGTAACATGATTCAATGATATATTATTGCATGTGTCTAGCATAAAAGCGATCAACCCAATACTAGCAGCGGTACTGCGATCAGTTATGTTATCATTTTTCTACATGTAGAACGAAATAGAGTTGCTCCACGGACAAAGAATTGCTGCGTTTTACATTCGAAAAAAACAATAGTCCATACACTATATGGTAATTTACATGTTTATTGCTGTAACATTATCTTAATACAGCGAATACGAGATGTCCAAGATTGTCAGCCTCCTATGGTGCTCTCGAGTTACGTGCTCGTCATTTGGCATTCGTGATTAAAATGCATGTAAATGCATAGTGCGATTCGTTATATTGCGTATTGAATGGATGGATGGATCAAAGCAAATGTATCGGAACAATAACAAATTGAATCATATTGTGTGTCATCATTATCATCACAACAATCTAAAACTTAGATCATATACACAAATCTTAAACGGAAGACACAGAGACACAATGGAAGGCAAACGACACGGGACAAATTCTTCTTTTTTAATGACTCTTTACGAAGAATAGTACATTACTGTATGTGAACGTATAAACTGATAATTCAGTGAAAATTAATTATATATGCCTCCCAAACTCATTAGGGTGTTCCAGACAGTGAGAAATAAAATACAAATATGTACGAAGAAAAACGACAATTACGAAAAAATATTCGGAAAAAAAAAAGAAAAAACCTATCGAGAAGAATTTTTATTGGCTTTGAATGGTAATGACGTGGCAATAAAATATCACGTTAAAGAAACATTTCGATCAACTATATACTGCTATTCTATTTACATCTTAATATAATCTGCAGTTCGTGAAGACAAAAATCAGCGAAATACTTGCTCGGAGTCACATACGTGCTTATCAAACGATACGATCAGACATTTTAGCTATACAAATAAAGAAAAAATACTTGATGCTTCTCCATTAACATTAGTTAAAAACGAAAAGCAAGACGCAACTACCTACAAGGCTTATGGTAGAACTATCATATAAATATTCAAAATACCGATGTATACGCGGAAATACAGATATGTACTACGTGTTTCCACAAATTATGAAGAAAATAAGGAGAGATGTAAGCAAGAAGTAAGTAAGTGGGGAAACAGAAGATTAAAGACAAGAAAGAAAATAGACAGCGTGAGCAAAAAGAAGGATAAGTACGAGAATAAAATTTACAGAAGGAAAGGAACGTTACACAGACAAAAATAGAGAGAAATGTATCAAAGAAATAAGAAAACATGAAACAAAGTGAAATTCAGTATGTGAATACTTAGTGTGGAGTTGTTAATCGATTGTTATATTCTTATACGTAGCTGTATATACAGAAAAGCAATCTAATAAATATATTTTATAGTAGAACTCCGTTTATATGAACAGCCGATTATATCACGAAATTTTAATTACATAATGCCTAATTACATAAACTTTTGCCGAATAAATCTACTCATGTGAACGTAAATTCCTATTATATATAAATGAAAAAACATATATAACGAGAAACATCAGAGAACTCCTATTATCAGAATTGCTTTTCCTATGTTTATACGACAGATTCACTCATAAACCAAGTTCTACGGCATATATATATATATATATATATATATATATATATATATATATATATATATATATATATATATATATATATATATATATATATATATATATATATATATATATATATATATATATATATATATATATATATATATATATATATATATATATATATATATATATATATATATATATATATATATATATATATATATATATATATATATATATATATATATATATATATATATATATATATATATATATATATATATATATATATATATATATATATATATATATATATATATATATATATATATATATATATATATATATATATATATATATATATATATATATATATATATATATATATATATATATATATATATATATATATATATATATATATATATATATATATATATATATATATATATATATATATATATATATATATATATATATATATATATATATATATATATATATATATATATATATATATATATATATATATATATATATATAGGAAAGGAAAGAAATAAAAAAAAGGAAGAAAATCGAAAAAAGAGAAAAAGAAGAAGAGAAAGGATTCCCTCGCCTCTTTTCGCTTACTGTTAACTCACCGCGTTGGTTGACAGTTTCCTAATACTTCCTAATTTTTTCATTTTTCCGATTTGTTTGTGCTTTAAAACCAAAATACTATTAATAGTAATAATACGTGTCCAATAAAGGATGAATGAGATGTATGAATGAAAAAAAATCGATAACTACCCGCAAATTCATGTAAAGTCATTCACTGCACTCTTAACTTCACGTAACCCCTTCTAAATTGTACACTATGCGGATCGAAGTTTGTTAAACTAGTAGATAGATAATATTACACACACTATGTTTTTCAATACCATATAAATTTGTCTTTTGACATCGTGAAACATGTGTCTCTTGATGTACGTGCACGCTTGCGTGTATATGTATATATGGCTATGTATACACATATTTATAGAGTTATAAATCTCTCATTCGTTATTTAGTCTTACGAAACTGTAGGAAAGAAATAAAAAAAAGGAAGAAAATCGAAAAAAGAGAAAAAGAAGAAGAGAAAGGATTCCCTCGCCTCTTTTCGCTTACTGTTAACTCACCGCGTTGGTTGACAGTTTCCTAATACTTCCTAATTTTTTCATTTTTCCGATTTGTTTGTGCTTTAAAACCAAAATACTATTAATAGTAATAATACGTGTCCAATAAAGGATGAATGAGATGTATGAATGAAAAAAAATCGATAACTACCCGCAAATTCATGTAAAGTCATTCACTGCACTCTTAACTTCACGTAACCCCTTCTAAATTGTACACTATGCGGATCGAAGTTTGTTAAACTAGTAGATAGATAATATTACACACACTATGTTTTTCAATACCATATAAATTTGTCTTTTGACATCGTGAAACATGTGTCTCTTGATGTACGTGCACGCTTGCGTGTATATGTATATATGGCTATGTATACACATATTTATAGAGTTATAAATCTCTCATTCGTTATTTAGTCTTACGAAACTGTTATTTTAACAGAAAAATTAATTATGTCTATGCACGTATACCTGTAATACGCTAATTAAAATTACAGTTTACTTAAAGATTACAATGCATCGCATTTCTTGACTATAACGTGTACAATTCGTTAAAAGGGATAATATGTAACAACGAATGGATATTGTAATATACATTTACTCTCCGTCTCAATTCCGTATTTAACCTATGTATATTTCTATTTGGAATCTCTCAAATTTATCATTCGAGTTATATGTATGAATAAACATTGAAATTTGTTTCGGATAGGTATATACATATGTACATAAATACGTACATAGTTGTGTAATTTCATGGCATAAAAATCAAATTAAAGTATACTGTAACACATATTGTATGAACAATTGAAAACCGAGTATCGTGAAATTGTTTCTAACGTGAAATATTTTATTACGGACAGTACTATCGCCACCATTTATTAAATTCTTATATTTGTAATCTTTTTACTTATCTACAGATATACAACCACGAGAAACACCATTCGATACACTTCAAGTGTATTACTTAATAAACACATGAATAATACAATAATACATCAGATAGCAGCAACGATCGCGATTAGCATCTCACAAATTTTCCCCTTCGAATGCACACAACGAAAAAGTGAACTCGACATCAACGTATCAAATATGTAATATTATCCCTTTCCGATTATCTTTAAAACCCTTCGTTAAATATAGCAACATTGGAATTCTCTCTGTGTCTCGCACACATCAAAATCAAATTTTTCACCTTGTATATAACAATAACCATCATCGATACTTATCAACAGCGATCTTTACAATTTTTACACACGTTTCTCGTGTAATGTATCAGTTTTTCTTCCTTTAACGATTCATCCTTGCCTATACAATAATATTATATATTCTACCACCCCTCTCCCTACTTTTCCTCGCGTCACCGTACGTGATAGAACAGACATTTGTCAAAACTTATTCCTCTATCTTTGGTAATTCGAACAATTATTAAAAACACATCTTACAAAAGACACCAATATCGTACAAATTAGAACGTGAATTTTATGTAATCTTTATCTTGGTAATTCGTTAAGTTAGTACGAAATGATGGTAACTTTTATAACGATTATTCATTTATTGTTAGCAATTATAGTTCAGCTTAAAGCGGACTAACTGTTAACTCTGTCTGCAAAGAACCCTATCTATGGGTTCCTAATCCTAACATAAACCCTTGTCGAATATTTTCTAATAACTTCTTTTGCTTTTAATATTCTCTTTTCCCACTTTATCTTTCCTCGTTTCTTTTGTTCTAGAATCGATCATCGTTTCGGATCACTATCCTATTCCTGTATATTGCAAGGAATTTGTACACATTATTGTTCTATCGTTCTATCATGTGCGTCATGACCCAGCTGAAACTAATTTTGTTCTGTACCCGACATTACATACATAGCATAATCATATACATATATATATGATTTCAGAGTATTAACGACAAAACAGAATAAAGAAATTTCTTGTTTTCTGTTATAGTTGTGTATACTTTATCCTTGCTTTAATAAAATCAAATCTCTTTTCCTACATCATCACAAATAATACTTGATCGTTTCTTGAATAGAGAAGCTGTAGTGTAACTCTATAAGAATAATCATGCCCAATTGCATTGCTGCGATCGTCTTCAATGTATGTACACCGAGAATAAGTTATTTTATATTATCCTTTTGCTTTAGATCTTCAAGCATACAAGTCAAGAAAGATGGTAAGTTTGTACACATTGTTTTCCCATGTGCACATTATCTTCTAATAAATTTGTAAGTAGTTAGTAGATAGGTTTAAAACGCGTCTATCTAGGAACATAATTTTTGATAGAGATTCGTCTTTGCAACGTTTGTTCCTCGACGTATCGATATATCATTTTATAAATTACATTATTCGTATCACATTAGACAGCAGATTCGACTTAAGCTAGTCTTGCTATCTTTGACAAAAATCTACATTTAAAAAGTTGTACATAAATGTAAGGAAGAATTATACAGCCCTGAGTATACTATTTAATTACGACTTGGTGGAACGTGATTTAAAGAGTGAGAGAAGGGGGTGGAAGAAGAGAGAAAGAAAAGGAAGATTACGAAATATCGATTATGCTTAATACGCTTACGCACATTACGTATCATTTGTAAAACTCTGCTGTATACAGACTCATAAAGGAGAAAAAGGCAAATGGAATAAGAATGTATACGAAGCAGTCTATGCATTACCTCCAGCAAGTGCGGCAGTCTTTGATCCAATTTTGTTCTTCTTTCCTGCTAAAAAATACGTCAATATGTTACAACTATTTCAAACGAACAACAAAAAGGCATTATAGTATAAAGATGTCAATTTTTTTTAGTATAGAGATGTTAATTTATGTTACAACTAATAGTGATGATTTTTCAAAAAACAGATTCGATTAAAGATGAATTTAATCACAACGTGTACTTACTTGGCAAACTAAAAGGTGCAGATTCAAATGGATCTTCTGGTAATTCTGCATACGTCATAACGAGACTTTCGCGACTTTTTACACCGGCGATGCTTGCATTACTGCCCCTTCTAATTTTATCAAACTCAGCACCAAAAATATGATCTTCCGTTAATTGGTTGAAAGGTTGTACGTCTTCAAACGGATTCCAAGCTGCTACATCCGCACTTAAAGATCTTCCTTCAGTAGCAGTTACGCTTGAAAGTTCGCCCTAATTAGAAACATTATCAACTGTTTAGTGATTTCAAATGTATCAAAATATTTATTGACACTGTATACCCTGTATGTTTTTAAGATGGGTGCTATACAGAAAATAAAAACAATAAATTATATAATTCAAACGATTTAAAATCATTTAATGAACTTAAATAGTAATGAATTCGTGATCCAAAAATGTTTAAATACATTATTAATATAATACATATAATGTAATGTAATAAACATTTTTTCAGCGTATAGTAATAAGAATGGTGATAATAGCAACAATACTGATATAATTAAAATTAAGTAATAGATACCAAATGAACGTTAAAGAAAATTATTAAGACAAATCAGTGCAGTTTATGTACTTACAATACGTACATGCGAAGCACTAGAACCTAGGCAAGGTCTTACACCAGTTAGAACTTCAGGAGTGTTAGCATCTTCTGAACGTGCTTTCACTGAAGCTTCGTACGGTGCTAGAAATTGTGTTGTTTCGCTTGCAAATGCTCTATAGTACAAACAACAAATAAGTGTTTTATAAATTTTGCAAACGTTTCGATATAAATTAGTTTTGTGGAACAAAAAAGTATATACTTACTTATTAAAAGCACTTGTATCGCTAACATTTCTTCTATGACGTACCGAGGAGAGTGTCGGACTATCGGGCGGAGAGGTACTTGAACTTATATTTTGACTTAAACTTTCAGTCTTATTGACTGGTTTCGGTAAAGTTGGTACCATTACAGGAGTAGCTTTATTAGGCCCCGTTGGAGTATTTAGCTTCGATGTTAACGAATTAACAGGCGTAAATTTTGGAGGTGGACAACTAGCAGAAACATTTGCCTTAGGCAGAATTTTAGAAGGTTTAGGAGCGACAGGTGGTGGTATTTTTGCGGGTGGTGGCATAGCTCTGTTATCATCTTTAAACGGATCTGGATAACCTATACAAATATAATAAAGTAAATAAGATACAATCTAATCTAATGAAGAAAAATTTAGAGAAATCTTTGTATATAAATCTTCTTACCAGACGGTGGAAATAGCGCCTCTAGATTTTCTTCATTCACGTTTGTTGCCACTGGTGAATCAAAGTAATATGAACCTACGGTATCTTGAACACTTACAGGAGATCGTCTAATCGTAGAACATTGTGACTGACTCTGTTGTGATTTTTGGATTTGCGACTGATGCGTTCCAAAGGGAACGTTCTGATTAGTCGTAGTACAACAAACTTGAGGCGAAACTTGAGTGAGCGTTGACACTTGATGAGTAGATGGTTGAGAGTTCACTGGTAATGGCTGAACACTTGCTTGCATATTTTGTCCTAAGTAAGGTTGTGACGCGTTTAACGAAGCAAGTTGTTGACCCATTTGAACATATGAAATCGTATTTCCTACAGAACTTTGCGACTGAGGCTGAGTTCCTTGACCAGATATTTGACTCACGATCTGACCGCTTAGACTTATCGGACCTGTGCTCACAGCCTGTCCCTTTGGTCGTTGTCTTGGTGTAACTGACGTACCCTCAACAGTAGTTACTGGAGTCGGTTTTGGTGTCTTCACTAATGATGATCTTTTCATATTTTCAGATTCCATAGGCGGACAAGGTAATGATTCCAGAACTGGTGTTTGAACTTTCTAAAAAAATAAAAGTATTTCATTACAAAATGCAATATGCACGATATGTCCACCATATGTCTAAACATAAATCTGCATTTTGCATTATATTTATAACATATTATACGAAAAATATAACAATTTCAAATTGAATTTAATAATAAATAATATAATAATATAAAATACATAATATAAAAAATATATAAAATAAATAATATAATAAAATATTCAAATATTTAATAAATAAGTACGTGCGCATTTACATACATGTAAATTCTGTACTGGACACTCTTTTCCCTGAATTTGGAATGCAATCACAGACACTTGATAAATATCGGGACGATTATCAGGATCTGGCTCGAGCATATAACGTATCAAACAATGAAGGCTTCTACTATATCTGTATGATGTAAAATAATTGTAATAGTTTTATTATGTAAGACGATCAAAAATAAAATGTATGAAAACAAAAAATATGAATGTATAAAACACAAACCTTGAATGATTTGGTATCGTAAAATTTCCCGATTGAATAGCAAGTGTGCTTTCTCCGAATGGTAATGTAAAGAAACAAAGTTTGTACAACAAACACCCCAATGCCTAAGGATTTATGAAATATTATTTGTTTATTGCTTCTTTCCGCGAGTAAATTGTTTAAATTTGAAATTCTTAATTTATTCTACCCATATATCTGCTTTCGTTGTAACAGGTTTTCCACAATACATATCAACCATTTCAGGTGCTCTATAACTGAGAGTCGTGTATTTTTTAATTTCTTCTTCGACTATCGCTGCTCCCTGTATACTGGGATTTAAAATTTTTGCTGTTGCAGAACCAAAGTCACATAATACATAATGGCCAGTATCAGAGTATAATATATTTTCAATCTGAAAAATATTTTAAGTAAATATTTAAAAAAGGATATTATAAAACTGCTACAGAATTATTGGCATAACTGACAAATATAGCATGTGATAGACACAAACCTTTAAATCTCTATGTATTATCGGTGTCTGACAATGATGCAGTCGAGATACAGCTTCACAAACATCACAAAATATTTGCAGAACTTCAGACTCGCTAAATCCAGTCTGTAACCTGTAAATAATTCAGTCGGTAAGTACTTGCGAATTTTCTTCTATATCTTATGTGATTGTTCAGACTTATTTAACACATTTTTTTAACCTATTGTTCATCATTTGTAAAACTTGAGATTTGCAGTAAGGCATTAAAAGTAAAAGTTCATGTACTCCTCCACCTATGTGAGTGATACTGCTATCCAAATATCCTATAATATTTTTATGACCATTCAAGTTACTCTGAAAATAAAAATACAAATGTAGCTTTACAGGTAGAAGCTAGATTCAATTCCTTTTATGCGAAAGAAAATTTTATTTCAGTTGAAAAAGTATATAAAACTTACTGCAATTTGTATCTCCCTTTTACATACATTGAGATCATGTTCGTTATTAACATACATGCGTTTAAGTGCATAACGTCCACTCGAAGATTTTACCAGGAATACAATGGCAAATCCTCCTGCAATGATATTATTACAGTATATAACTATGTAGTCATGATAGATTGCAGATATCAAACATTAATAGATGTTTTGATTAATAGATAATTGTAAAAATATATAACCTAAGCCAGACTATTGCTACAATATGATGTAAAATTCAATTGAATTTCTTATGACTAACTGGTTGTGCTTATCTACTCACAATCTCCTCTACATATCTAAAGATATCATATTTTTATTCAAGTATACACTTGATTAACTTTTATACAAATTAAAGGATCTGGTACAATAAAGTTTTCAAAGAAAACATATAAACATATAAAACAAGATTTTAAATTCACACTCACGTAATGTAAATATCATCAATAGATTCTCTATGTATATATAAATTAATATAAATGTAATGTAGAAGTTGAGTGTTCCAACTAAAATAGTTGGAATATCAAACAGTATATATACATTACTACTAATTATTCTTAGTTTAATACGGTTAATGTTCGGCGTTCATGTTCGATATCACATAATGAACTATACTGTTGTTTTCTATAAACGAGTTGTATATGGGAAGCATAAGATGATCGAACAGACGAATGAAATAGTGGAAAGGGGTGATGAGTATTCAAGGTTGATAATAAGACGCACCTTCGGCTAGAATGTCTTCGACAGTGACAGTGTAACGTCCCACCACAAAAACTTTTCCTATGTAACTGTTAGGCTCCTTCGACGTGTTTTCGATTTTTGAAAACAGCTTCTTCATATTGGCACACGTCGTCGGCCCCTTCAATGTTGAACTGAGTTGACATAAGGCCTCCTTTACTAAATTTTTTAATCTACAATATGGCGAGTTTGACTTTCTAAATCAATAATATTTATCGTATTCGTACCTTTCAACTTTTAAGTTACGATCAGTTTCGTAATAATTTAACAGCAATGAACTTAACGAAAGGAAATCGTTCCAGTCATGATAACAGTTAACGTATTTTACCCAGCCGACATATTCAGGCCGTAGAAACTGCGCATGCACCATTTTACACAACCTATATCGTAAACATATGTGCACGACTTCCGGTCGAATGTCAAAATTTCCTAATACTTTTATTGTTTATGTCAAATTGACATTTATTCGTATACATTTCTACGTACATTATTTGTTGTGCAGTGATATTTTAAATGAAAAATTCCGATCAACTCCGGTTAACCTAACATTTCATTTTTAATGTGTTCGTGATCGAAATCTTTAAACTTAATCAGCATCATCATGGCTCCAAAATACGTATGTACTTACTTACATATTGAGGCAGATGAAAGAAAAGCAGCACGAATAGTCGAACAACACGTCTTGAAAACTACATCGACACATTTATTTACGTATGTAAATATAGATACACGCAGTTTAAAGTCTTAACACGTACCTATGTTTTTTAGTACACTTCATATTTTATCTTTTGTAATTTGCTTACAATTATTGCAAATATATTAATAATAGATATGGTTATTTTTCATAAATTGATGTGAATTTAATGTTGATCGAAAGTGTAATTTGTTAATCGATAAATAATAACGAAATTATTTACAAATCTGTTCGTAATGAACACGGTACTCGATGAAGGTGATGAAAATAATGATCTAGTCGAAATGTTGTTAGAAAGTATATTTCCCAAATGTGAAGATGGAAATCATTTTGAGAATAATTACGAAATAAATGACATCGAATTAATCGATAACTTAAAACAGGAATCTGTTAAAGATCAAATAAGTGTACTACAAAATGAATGTCAAACCAAAGACGACTTTACGGAATATAGTATCGAAAATTGCTATGATATGCTAGAGTATAACAAACAAATAATCTCTTCTTTAATGGATTTAAAAAGCAACATAATCCTTGCTCTTACAAAATGTCAAAAAAAATTAGCAGTGATAGAATGTAATTTAAAAAAAAATATAGCCAAAGATACAAAAATTTCAATTTGCAATGCTGGCATGCCTTATTTTAAGGATAAACATTATTTTTTTGCTTCTAATAATGAAGATGAAATGTTGAAGGAAAGCTATAAAGAATTACAGCTCAAAAATCTTCCCAAAATTTCTGCATGGACTAAAAAGGAAAGAGATGTGCTTTTAGATGCGGTAAAAAAAGAAGCTGAAGGAGAAAAAGAATACAACAACAGGAAAAAGAAATTTTCATCTACAGATATTTTGGAAACAGTCAATCCATTACAACAAAAAGAATTTGATTGGTTTAAAATATCATCTAATTACTTTGAAGATGTCCATTCTCCATTTGATTGTCGTATCATGTGGAATGTTTTTCTTCACCCTAACATCAACAGGAAGCATTGGACGAAATCAGAAATTACTAAACTCAAGAGAATAGTACAAAAGTATGAATTTCAAAACTGGGACAAAATTGCCAAAGAGTTAAATACAAATCGTAGTGCGTATCAATGTCTTATCAGATATAATACAAGGAAAACATTACCTAAAGTCCATTGCATTTGGGAAAATGAAGAAGATAAAAGACTTTTGAAACTAGTAGAAATATTTCAAATTGGTGACTTTATTCCTTGGGGCAATGTAACTAGTTGGATGCAAAATAGAACTAAGCAGCAAGTTTATTTTCGATGGTCATACAGCTTATCACCATATTTAACTAAAGGCAGATTTACTAAAACTGAAGACGATATCTTGAAAGATGCTGTTACTAAATATGGTACTAACTTTCGTAAAATATCAGCTGCATTAATGCCTAATAGATCTACCATTCAACTTCATGATCGTTATCAAACATTAACCATTAACCAAATTGAAAGTTGGACTTCATGGACGCTTGAAGAAGATACAAAGTTACTTCATCTTTTTCAGTGCATTGGTCCAAATTGGTCTGTAATAGCTAAAAACTTTTCGTGCAAAACTAGGACTCAATTAAGACATAGATATACAGCTTTGCAAAAATACATTAAGAGAGGTGTTTCCATACTTGAACTGCATAAATATCGCTTAAAAAATAGAGTACAACATTCAGAAAATGAGAACAAGGAACAAAGAAAGGAAGAACTTTGTAAAAATATCTTCGAACCTAATAATAGTATTACCAATGAAGGTCATGATAATAATATTACGAATATAGATCAAGAACTAATTGACTATTTTCATAAAAAATGTAAAGCAGAATACTTGATACGTAAGTGGAAACTTCATGATGTGGAAAAGTTGAAACGTAAAACAATAAGCTTATATAATATTTTACAAGCATTGAATGCCAAACTCTGTATATCCAACAACATTATTGATAAAAAATTAAACAATAGAGATCAACAGCTTTTGCATTCATTAAGGGAATATATAAAACTAAAAAGTGATAAGAAAAAGTACTTTCAAATTGTAGAGGAGTATGAATCACGCATGTTTAAACGCAATGAGTCTGAACAAGATTCTTGTTTTTTACCTCCATGTCCTTTTGATTCGCAAATAAAATTGAAGAAATTAAAGAAGTGTATCGATTATGATATAGATAGAAGCAATAAATTTGTATTCGAACTACCTACAGACTTTAATACATCAGAGTTTATAATTCCTTACATCGGTGGTGATGAACAAGAGTTACAATTTCAAAAATTTGCTCGTTCCTTTCAAGTTAATAATCCAAAATGCTGTGAATCAGCCTTTGAAACTCGAAACTGTTCTACATTTTTAACAAAATTACTGTTACAACGTCGATGTCGTACCAATAATAGCAACGATAGAAACAATTCAACTGACAAAACATTAAAAAAATTGGAATCAGTCGTTCATTTCGACATTGGTACCACTGCATCTCATGAAAATGACGATGTCAATTACAAATCTCAGTATATGGAATTTCAAAGCAAATGTCTATCTAACGGTATGACAGAAATTACTCAAAACCATGAAACATCTATGATGTATGCTAGCTATGCAACCTTGATAAGTTTTAAGAACTTAACATATTTGAAACGATTAAATGAAAAGTATAGTTTTCTTGATGAATATTTTATACCATCAAGCGAATTACAAGCATTTAATTTATTAGAAACACGTTTAGAACAATTATTTAAGTACCCATTAGGTCTGTCAAATATCTCATTGCCACAAGTTTATGTAGAGGATACATTTTTGTTCGAAGACATTCCACCGAAAAAGAGACGTCTCAAATATTAGACACATTAGTGGAACATAAAACAAGGAAGTAACGAATATTAAGCGAGAATTTTAGGATATAATATAAGGATTCAGTTTAGGATATTAGACCATTTTTTATTTTAAGGGCGGAACAAAATTATATAACTTATAAAATCCATTTTATAAGTTTTACACTTCCAAATAAAAGCAACTTTCATTTCACTAAATTAAAGCACTACGTTAATTTTTGGGTAAATATTATTTTTCTCTGGCTTACGGTCTAATTTATGAGGATATTTCAGAAATTTCTGTTTTTATATTATTTAGACATATATTTTTATTTATAACTAAATCTATATGAAACTGCTACCATTAGGTTGATAACATTTTTCCTTAGTAAAAATGTGTGAAAAAAGATAGTAAATGGAATTAAAGTTAAGTGAATGTGAGCTTGATGTTTGGACACATTTCTATCGAAAGAAGCTTATTATACAATGGCTAAAGGAAGCGGCAGTCCTTTCTTTTATAGGGTCAAAGTATTTTTATGCAAAAGCTTAAACAATTACTAAAGGGAGCTTATAAATTTTAGATGCTACCTTCTGCAAATTTTTCGACATTTGTGGACTTTAACAATTTGTGTATCCCCATATATGAGATCGTACAGCCACTTGAATAGCGGCTCGTAGAAGCGACTGATAATGAGATATTCTTCTCCGTGTGAATCTTTATCTATCCCTATTATTAGTATTCATTCCTATAAACTGTAGCACACCAACATATATAATAAGTCGGAAATCTTTTTTAGAAAGAGATGAAACACGAAGAATATGAAGTGATTTTTACCCATACTTAGTAATTCAGGTAATTGTAAATTAGACTAACTGTCAGATGAATTAGAATAACAGGAAACATTTCATAATTGCACAAAAATCGGGACCCAAGTTTTGCAACTATGTAAAGGTAGAAACGATTTTCTTTCTGAAAACTGGGATCTTAGACGTGCCGAACATGGAAAAGAACAACTCGAATGAAAGATAACGAGGAACTGAGAATCGAAGTGTTTGGCAAATATTAAAGACCCGCGATAAGCTGAGATCTTTAACTCAAAAATCAGACGTTCTTATTTTTAATTTTGGTAAATGAAACTTTTACCAACATGTTTGTTACATTTTTCTGATTAAAATGGTACCAAACACGATATGATTTAGCGCATATTTGCTTATATTAATAAATGATAGTGATATAACAATAAATAAATATAATTCAAATTATATCGTGTTTGGTCTCATTTCTCAAAAATGATCTCAAGATCTCAAAAATACGGTAGTAAGAGTTGAATTTAAAAAATGTCGAAAATAAAAAAGTTCCGCTTTTGAATTAGTAGCTATATACATTGTCTCACCCATATCTAATATTAAATTATGTTATATTACTCGACCGTAGTTGGTAGTTGAACATTGTCTCACGGTTGGGGGGGAACCTCCCCTCTGTGATGGGCATGAAAACCATGCAATTAACGAGAGGTTCTTTCTCTGCAATTATCGCATATTTCCTGAATTATGTTTTTCTCTTAATCCTATGTCTTTATTATACTACATTAGTTATATTTCAATATATCGATTAATATACTGACCACAATGATATCAACATCTTTATGTATCTTCATGTAAAATAATTATATCTTTTAAGCATTTTACTTTATAAAAATCGTATTGTATTATACAAAATAAATGTTTATTAAAAGAAGGGAATCAATATTTCTTTCTTTTTTCAGGTCATTATACATCAGTAATAATTTCATGAAAATGTAATAAGAAATATAAAAATTCAAATATTAGTTGATGGCATAAATCTTTTATCGATCAAATTTTCGAAATGATTTCATTTACTTTTGTTGTAATAATATGATAGTCCTTTTCACTTGAGGAAGAAAAGTGACACAGAGCTACTATACTAATTACATTATGCAAACATATACCATTTTAATCCACCTGGAAGTGGACTTTCTGACCATTTTTATTTATTAAATGCACAACAAATTTCAAAACATACTATATACACTTATATTACATTGCAATAATTACTTAAAAGAAATACATTCAGAAAAATAGATCACAAATAATTTAATTTAAACTTAAATGCGATTTAAAGTATTATCGTATGTATGGACATATCATAGAACATATATATGTATCATTTTTGAATAAAGTAAAGTAAAACGATTTAATACATGTATAAAAAATTTGACAACAAAAAACGTACTTATAAGTTTAGTACAGATATTTTACAGTATTATTGATAGGAAACATATTGTATATTTTCTCAGTAAATTCGTTCTCTCCCCCCTCCCACACACCTTTTCTAAATTTTATGTAGATGCATATGATCAACAGATGTTTGATTAAGATGTATAGAAAAAAAGAAAGAAAAATGTATTGAGCAGATGATTATGTATTCGTAAAAATATAATATATGCATAATTTATGAAATAATTTATATGTATGATACAACCAAACTTGATTACGACTATACACAAGCACGTTTTTATAAACATAACCAACTATGAATTATTTTTTACTGAGAACATGACAAAAATGAGATAAATACTTACTTTTTCTTTGACATTGAATTATTGTAACTAGTCATGATGATTGTACAACCTGCTGTAAAAACTCCCCATAAGAGAAGGCTAGCTTCAATTTTGTAAACCAGAGACCTAATGCTATCGAAGAATAGTTTTAACGAATCGTTTGTTATTTTGAAAGTCGGCTTATCTTGAATAATTTTCATTTTTGATAAATATTCGAGAAGCGGTGGATGATCGTGACTAAATATTGGAAAATATTCCCCGATTTTTTCTCTTGTCCACCAAGCTTGTTTATTCCACCTAATAAAAGATAAGATGAAACAGAAAATAATTAAGACTATTCAAACTTAAGAATAATTGAGAAGATATACATGCGTATAAATACTTACGATTGACTCCATGGGGTGTAATGATAACGATAAAGACTAGCTTTAATATATCTAGGTGGTTTTTCAGCAAATGGGTTTTTCATGTTATTCATTAGAGCCAACACTTCTGGTTGACCGCTCAAAAGGCGATACGCTAATGACATTAACCATGGATTTTGATGATAAGTACCCAACGCAGCAAACCACATTTGCCAATCGAGTCGTGGTTGATGAGGAGCTGAAAACAATAAAGATTAATAATAATTAATTGCAATTCTTAAAGATGTTGAATAATGTGATTTAGAAAGAAGAAGAAATGACAAACCAACAAACGGTAATGAATTATTAACATTTCCTGGTTTATATAAAAATTCGTATTCTTTCCATGGCCCGTCAATGTCATTGCTTCCTTCGATGATTACTTCTAGTCTACCTCCTACTCCGGTCATACGTCTAAATAATCCATAACTATTTACAAGATGAAGATGTTCGACTTTCCCTTGTATCTGTTTTAATTGCACTGGTATTGTTGAATTATAACTGTGATGTAAGGTGGCATACGGTACCTAGGCACACAAACATTATGAACACGAATATTAAATAACATAAACAGTGACACATAATAATAGCAGGTACATACGTACAATACTTATAGCGAAGATAAAACAAACTGCTGCTGTATAAAGAATCGTAACGAATGCTGCCAAAATTTTATTTTGTATTCCTTTAATGGCTAATAAAGACGTAACTAATGCATTTACAACTGTAAATGCGAGGGATATTATGCCGATGGAGATAGAAACTGGGATTGTTCGTGATAAAATGTAATCAAATTGTTCTTGCGTAAATGCTGAAATAATGAAGTAAATAATAAAAGAAATGGCAATTAAGAAATATATTTGTGTCTTTTGTTAAAGATATCTACATACCAATGTCGCTTTGGATTGTCCAATTATCAGATATTCTAAGATTATAATACACATATGTTGCATAAAAAATTCCTCCATAAACTACAATACACAATATTGTAGAAAAAGATTCTATGATATTATAAGTACCATTTTTAGATTTTTTTTTATAAAAGAATTGATCATCAAGTAAAGAGATACATAAACAGATAGTTAAAAAGTTGAAAAAATTGTAGTTTCCTGTTGCTATAATGTGTATCTGAAGAAATACCTAATAGAATTAATATAGATTATTAAACAATCGTCATATATTAAGCATTAGGTAATACAAATAGTTATGACTCAAATTATTGATCAAATATATTTACCTGTGTATAAAATGCAATTATTCTGACTTTTCTGTTTGGAAAGAAGAACAAAAATGGAATGACAAGTTCAATAATATTGACAATCACAGTAGTAAAACGTAAAAACCATGTTGGCAAATGATGTGCGTACCATGCTAAATGAGTAGGTATACACTGTGACTCAAAATGTACATTTAAAGCTGAAACATTGTTGCAAAGAACTAAACATTCTTCTTTTACTTGGTTATAGTGTAACTGCATGTTTGACAAAATATTATACCATTTAATTTCCACCACACAGGACAACCAGAAGTAAGTTTCACTACTCCACTGGAAAACATTAAGCGGAAAAGTAGCCAACGCACAGTCCAAAAGGTTACAGCATCGCTTGGTGTACTTAGTTTCCCACGTTGAGAATAGCAAAATGGTGCTACAAATATACATAAAAATCCTGCTTCCAATAAAAGTACATCCCTGTAAAAGTATACAAAAATATCTACAAGCTTATCATAAATGATTTATATGGTTTATGGAATTATTGGTTTATATTTTTCTAACTATGTTACACATAATTACAATATGTTTTTATTAATTAACTTGTAAATTGCTTTAACCATGTTATATTATATTATACATATATTTGTGCTGATTGAAGTCAATTTCAAACAATAACAAAATTAATTAACCCAATTTATCCATATTGAATTAATACTATTAATCGATATATTATTCTGTACTTTATAGATATATGTGTATATGTTTGCATATGTATGTGTGTATGTTGTCTCTAATGTTATATATATATATACATGTATGTAATGTGCATATACGGCACAAGTATTAACAAATTTAGGAAATATTACTTGCCATTGAAACCACATAAATGTTTGACCAATTTGATACAAAGAATAATATAATGACCAAAGTAATGCAAATACCAATGCAATACAAAATCTTTGTGATATAAATCTGAAAATAACCAATATTTACATTATTATAACCATTTATGTATACATACACTTTGGTTATATAAATTACAATGAAATGATCAATCATTACCCTGCGAAAGAAAGAGCAACACCCGCAAGTGATAATACATCTAACATGTATTCTATATTTAACCCAAGATAAGGAGCAAACCACAGTAATGTTGGTTTCTGTCTTAATTTATGCAACAAAGGTGAACGACTCTTAAGATCCAGCTGAGTTCTAGCCGGTAGGATGCCATTATCTCCATATAATCCTTTATCACAAATAGAAAAAGAAAAGAATAAATGTTAGAAGGAACAATGTAATAATGTAACAATGTAAAATAAATATTATTTATTTTGAACCTTTCAATTTGTACTCACCCGGTATTTGTATATAAAAACTAAGAAAGGCAAAAAGATATATAATGCAAATTCCTCGTAAAAATAAATTACGTGTATATCGTACTTGAACCATCGTCGATTGCTATACGTTAGGATTATTTCAAGAGATTAAAATGTATTCAAATGTAATGATTGAGACCTGCAATGTGAAACGATATGTATATGCATATACATACTGTACGTATATGTATACATGTGCGTATAGATAAAATTAAAATTTCATTTAAATCCTTTAATCTTTTAATTAATAATTATAAATATTTTCTGAAACATTGTTATTATTTTATAGTTACCTTATTATTTCATAATCTGATAGAATATTGTTCATCAAGTCGTAATCCAAATTCGTGACCTTTATTTCTAAATACATATACGATATAACTTACAAGTGATACAACGTTTGAGCTGTTGTCAGATTTCGATTGTTTTTTCCTAGACGTTACTATCTAGTAGTATTATAGAGGAAATGAGAGTGTTCACGCCCGTAGATTGAGTTGCTGGTGCAAGTGCTGCACCAAGGGACCAAGTGTTGCACTAACTCAACTCTAGTATATAAAAGAACCACGGTCGTGACAAGAACTTATTGTGTTCCATCCTAGCATAGACAAGAACTTATTCAGTTCTATCCAGACGAGTTATGTGTGTAATTACATACATATAAGATAGATTAACAAACAGTAGTATAACAGGTCTGAAAACTCTTCTGGTGGGGTAAGACTCTTAGTGACTGGACGATGTTGATCACCTGCTGCAGTAAAGCGCTTCAATCAAGTAGTTAGGATTCGTTGCGTGACGCCATCATGTAAATATAGTCCGAACCCGGTTGTCTCTGTTTCTTTCTCTCTCTTCTTAATGTTGTCATGTATTCGACTCACGGCGAACTGAGTAGCAGGCGGGATGCAAAGAAAAGACGGTATCACAATACTGATACTAGAGACTGATCTTTGCCTTATATATATATATAATTATTACATTATTATTATTTTGTATCGAACTAATGTCTAATAAATGTTATATAACATAAAAATCTTAGTGAAACTGTAGAAGGACTGATTCGCTCAGTATATTTCAATTGAAAAAATATCCGAAGTAAAATATTACTATCAAATTAATTAAGCGAACACTCTATAAAAATAAATTACTCAAAACACACCAATAAAACAGTGCTATTGATAAATTATAAAAATTAACAATAACACAATCCACATGTTATTATATTAAAGTAACACATAGTATATATACACATTATAATGATTACACAAACAATACTATTGTCATTTAAAAATTCTAACTGCGCTAAAATAGAGGAAAATAAGCGACGGACGAATAATTATTTCAGTATTAAACAAATTAAGGACGCGTCATTATACTTTTACTAGAGACATTCACGAGCGGCCATCTTGGATTGTTATGATAGCTCCTACACGTACACAGTAATTAGCTCCTACACGTACTCAGGAATTAAGAGTATATAGATACATGTTATAAAAACTTAAAAAGTTAAACAATATCTAAAAAGTTGTTTAAAAGAAACAACTAAAGTGTTAATTAAAAATGTTTTATTGTTTCAACCATGGTAAAATTGTTTTATTTGAATTAAAAAAAGGGATATATTTCACCAGCAAGGCTCGAAATCCGCTATTTGATTTTCCATGTGTCCAGGTGACACATAAACTATACGTATGTAGTTTGTAAAGCCTGCTCCTTGACGCCATCCACTAACAATCACGATCGCATCGCCAACTCTAATGTACCCTTTTCTTCGGAGAGAGTCGATACCAGTCTGTATTCGAGTTTGCATGTCTTTACCCCAATCAGACAAGGGCTCCGCTGTATTGATAATTACATATATTAAATACAATAATTTTTACTAAAGGACTAAACCATTAGTACTAATTGTATTATAAGACAGCGATAAGAAATTTAATTTATTACGCTGCGAAACTCGTTTGATTTAGTTTCATCACAATGAAATAATCAACTGTCTATATGAGTTCACCACAGTTACAAATACTTTGATATATGTATCTTTCTTTTAGAAAATTATCCACGCATAAAAATCTAATGCCGTAAAAGTGGAAACGATATTGAAAGGAAAAGTATTGTTCTCTTGGTACATTTCGTATTTTTATATTACAATCTTTTAATAAAACTTTAAACGATCTACGTTTATATAACGTTTTTTACTCGACTCTACTCATAGAATATACTGGCAAGGTTTAGTCGTTAAACCCTTGGGGACTCTGTATAATAAAAAACATATGTGCACATCCATACATACGAAGAAATGAAAAGGATAGTATATTTATTTTAAGGAAAAACATAAGATATACTTACTTCTGTAATGAAGAGAATGGATACCATAATACAGCTGTAGCCATCTAGCAACTACTCCATAACGAGTAACTGCAAGAATTAGACATTTAGGACGATACATTGATAATAAAACAGCGCTGCGTCCTGTTGTTGTAGTAACGACAATTGCTGCTGCATTTGATTTTATCGATGTCTCAACTGCTCCAACTATGATAGAGTGTAAAGGATCTAGAGGTATTGGCACCTATTTTCGCACAAAATATCTTCATATTAATGCACATTGTATTACGAAAAATCGAATTATAATAATATCAGCTTAATTCCACCGAATATCCCTACCTTGTAGCTTAATTCATCGAAAATTTCCTTTTGCCACCGAGCGCTTTCAGCTTCTCTGCATACTATATCGACATCTCTTAATAATTTAGTAGTATCTTTCATATTCATAGCACCAGTTTTCAGAAAAATTGCATCGACTCCATTTAAAACAGCATGCGCAATTAAATTCATATCAATATTTAACTGTTCGTTATTATATACTTGAAACCCTAATACAATTGGTTTTCCTATCTATAGGAAAGGAAAAAGCAAAGTAGAAATTTATTTATGGATCATGATCTTGAGAATTATAGCTTGCTAGTTTCGTTAAATATTAGCTACGATTAATTAATATAATTTCTGAACAATTTCTCTTTCTTTTTATTTATACATTACCTAATTACAGAAACAAAAACTGGACTTTAAAGGAACATAAATTTTTGTGACAGATATTCGTATTGACGATTTGTAAATTTCTATCATTATGGCAAATCTGTTTTGTTACGGAATTGAATTGCATAGTATTCTATAGAATTTACAGTGAAGTTATGCAAGGCAAATATTTATTAATAAAAGCTTACCTTTATACATTTCGCAATAATTATTTTTTCGACTAAAAATAGTTTTTCATTCCCTACGTCTATTTCAATATTGTTTCTATCGAGAAGAATAGCATCAGCTGAATGTAAAATTTCATCGAAATTTTCGAATCCTTGCTGAGTTGAGATCTTTGCCATAACGCAAATTTTAGTAACACCTTTAATCAGTATCGATTAGCGTAATATCAATGTCGTGCATCGAACAGATCACTGGAATTATGTACAGTTTATCCATACCCATTTTCTTCAAGCGACTTTTAATGCCGTACAACATTTTCTCGTTACGTGTATGATTCATTATAAGGAAATCACATTCTAACATTGAAGCCAATTTCATATGTTCAGTGTCTTTTTCCGAAATTTGTGGTAATGAAACTACACTGTCTAGTAATTGCACCAATTTGTTATCCCTTACAATACCACCTTTGATTATTTTACAAGTTACAGCTTCTTCATCTGCGTTAAAAGTATTTTGGTTTCTATTAATGTTTATATCGTGTGCATATTAATGTTTTGTAAATCAAGCTCTATTTGCCGATCAAAAGCTAAAATAAGTTATTATTAATACTACTGTTATTTTCTTAAATTTATATTTTACAATCAGCGAAGGGTAGTTTTAGTAACCATAGCGAAAATTTGAATCTAAAACATTTAAAATCTGAAACATTCACAACTAATTTATCCATTTAGTTATTAATTTATCAACATAGGGTAAGTGTAACTAACGGATACAGGTGACTTGTAATAGAGCAGCGCCTCGATCAATCAATATCCTATCTCCTACCCGACATACGCGAGGTAATTCAAGGTAAGAAATCCAAAAACATGTAGCACACCCTCCACGTTTTGCGATATTGTTCGTTACCAATTTTACCATTTTACCTTCCTCTAATTTAGCGTATCCCTATAAATATTAATACTCGGTATATACAATCGCCACATAGAATGCCATGTAAAAATTTTACTAAAACATATACAATATACATGTATTAAACAATATCGTCAACAAATATCTTGTTTCAAGTGGTTTTAGATAATAATCATACTATACTCTTCTCATCACCACGGAATACACCCGTTCTTATTTCGGGACCCTGGAGATTCATTGCAACTCCCAAGGGGTAAACCTCCGTCGTCAATTCATACATTCTATTTCCTGCTTCTCTAACAGATTGTACAGTGATTGCGTGCCATTTCTCTGTTTCATGAGACATATTCAAACGAACTATGTTCGCACCAGCCATCATCATATTAACGACGGCGTCAGGATGAGAATTCGCCATGCCTTATTAAATATATAAGATATTTTACAGTACACACTCTATTCATATCTAGAGTTTACTTATTTATTCCTTTTTAATAAACTTAAATAATATAATCCAATAATCAAAGGAATGTCACTACGAATGAGGTAGCCAGATTTTAAAAATTTAATGTTTTATGGTAAGCAATGATTGTATCTAACAACTGGAAGACAAACTAAAGGCACTTGTTAAAGGAAATATTTTAAAAGAATGTACTTTATGGACATCGTTTTAGTCATTGTAAATATAATTTCAAATATCTAGTTTTGAAAAAGCAAAAATTTTTTATTTAGAGATATATAACTAAAGTTTATCCGAGCATCTTACGGTATCGTCTTATCAAGAGCAATTTGTATTAAAAGACTAAAAATGACACAAATGTTTGCTCACCTAGGGTAACCATAATTCGTGTAAGCCTTGCTAGTTTAGGGCTGGAATTGATATCTAGTTGTATGTTGTGTTCAAGACGTGTATTTTGATATGCTGCTTTTACTTGATCGTCTGTTATATACTGATCTTCAAGATTTATCATCTGTGTATTACGAGATAAATTGACAAATTTAAAAAACATATTTTATGAGATCAGATTGGAATGAATCAAAAGCATAAAAGCAAAAAGTTATAACATAACAAATATGGGACATTAGCGTATTACTTATATTTTTACTATAATCAACGCAACTTATCTTCTATTTCGTTGTATAAACGTATTTGGCTTTACATTCTATTCTCTTTGTTCCCTGTATGATATTTTTATGATTTTTACTGTTTTGTATTAAAATATTAGAACTGTATTGAAGAAAAAGGAAAATGTTTCAAAACATAACGCTAAATTTTTATGAAAGTAAATAGAAAATTTTAAATTAAAAAATAAAACCATAATTGTATAAATTCAGTACGTTTAATATGTTCAATCGAAATAACAGTCCTTGATTCCTACTCATTTATTAATGTAAATGAAGCACGTATACCTAATCACGATAATTAATCAACTAATCTCTATTAGGTACAAAAATGTCAATTATAAAAATAGTACCCATGGCATTCGGCGGCATGATTTTATCCATTTAGTTGCTGGTGCAATGTCATTGGTACATAACATTGTGTAATTCAGTATATGTTACAATTGTGTGTCCTTCGAAGCTTAAAGAGATGTATGTGATTATTAAGAATGGGAATTGTAAGTTATTTGTCCATTTTATTAGTAATTTGGTAGAGGTTTATAAGTGGTCAGGTTACATGTTGTGGTTATTAAAAAATTTGAACACTGCATGCTCTGATATAAGAAGGTAGTCCAGTCTTTTGAAATTTAATATAAGATGTTAGAATTTGAAGTTTGTTATGTTTATGAGTAATTTTAAAACGATAATAAAAAAACGCATAAAAGTAAAATAAATTTCCTTATTTATGTTTCCTGCAGAAGATAAAGAATCAAGCATAGCGTTTCATTTGGTGAACAATAATTCAAGTTTCAATAATTTACTATTTCAAATAATTATTATACTTTATTATTGAACAATGGGTTTGTGTACATGTATATGTACATTTACATATATATATACGTAAAACCTGATATACATACATGTATACACATGTAAATACATATGTATATATATATACATTTTGGTGTGCTGTATTTATGGAGGTACATTGTAATGATATTAATACTGCAGCTACTGGCATCTTTAGATTGTTATCCTTTCAATGATTTTACTAAGTTTATCATACATCATCATACAATGTAAGTTACATATTAAATTTCCAAAATCTAAAGTTATTTAGTATCTCCTGCTCTTTACAATACAGCCAGTGTACATTTATTCAACCGTCCTAAAAAAAGAAAAATAAATATTAAAATTATATCACGAGTTTTTAAGAGTAAAAAATAAAAAATATGAAAGTTAATTCGTTAAAAGTAAAAATACAATAGTTAAGGACACAAAAGGTAAGACAAAAACAACATTTACATTCTAGTACTTTTCAGTATGTACAGTTTGCTATAGTATATTTCAAACAATTTTTTAATTATTATTTGTGAATCTATATATTCGATAAAATTATTAGTATAAGAAATGAATGTGAATTAAATCACACATTTTAAATAAAATACCTATTGATGATTTAAAATTTTCGTTGGAAACTGCTAAGAACTGAAAAGAGTACGATCGTTACCAGGACAAATATATGTTTTGATATATTAGCCCTCACTAAAATAAAGTACACCCAAAAATATATCAATTTGAACCGATTTTTTCAAATTTTACTTTATTGATAACTAGAACAGATAACTTTCTTCCGATGAAAAATTTTCATAAATTTAAAATTACGATAATAAAATCGAAAACATTAATGCGAATTGAAACAAATCTTTTTAATGCAATTTATAATTTAAAAGTAGATAATATTATTTTTTAACTATTTTCTATTTCATTAATCAGAACGATATATTTTTATACAAACTGAAAATTCACTGCATGTTTTCTGAAAAATATTCTTCACTTTCGTGAAAATATTGAAATATATTATTAATACACAACATAATATTAATACACAAAACGTTATTAACAAAGCCAAATACATAAATGTTAATTAGACTAACTATTTTCGTTTGTTTAATAAGCTTTGTTAAAGTGGGCACATATAATGTAATAAATTTGTATTTTTGCAAAGTGCAAGCGAAATAAATTAGCAATTGATATCAATGGACTGCATACAATAAATGCAGAAATTACATAATAGATTCATAACTATCTGTATCACTACGTATAGTACATGCATCATCATCTCGGGGAACTTCTATATCTACGTACACAATACGAAGTGTATTCGTAAATCCTGGGCCTTGTTTCAAACCAGTAACTATTACAACTGAATCTCCAGATTTAATGAAACCGCGGCCTTTGCCGAATTTCAAACCACACTGGACGCGTACATCAACGTCTTTCACCCAATCAGCTAATGGCGCTTCTACACATAAATAAAAAAAGTGAAATAATTATTATAACATAATTATATACAAAGTTTTCATATTTAAATTATATTTATACTCTTATTAGAAAAGTTTTATTCTACATTACTTAGTAAACGTCATTTAGTTGGATTATTTAGTACATTTCTTTTGAATAAAGAAATTCAAGTTTAATAATAACGTTAACCATAGGAATTCAATATATTCGTCACTTCTTCATTAATTCCTTTTCCTAACAATTTATTTATGTAAAATATATCTAGTTAGCAATCTTAATTCAATCTCAAATATAATGTAATATACTATTTTCTGGTTAGTACCTTCATAATAAAGGGGCAAAATGCCACGATAAAGATGTGCTTGTCGTGCAACTTGATGGAATCTAGTTACTGCTATAATTGGACAACGTGGTCTGTATTTTGCAACTATGTGCGCTGAACGGCCGGTAGTTGTGATTACTATAATAGCACTAGCTGCACATTTTACGGATACTTCTACAGCAGCGATTCCAATAGCATGAGTAGCATCAATTGGTGGTAATGCTTTGTGCGTAAGATCTTGGAAAATTTGTGTCTGCCAAATTACAGCCTCCGCTTCTTTACAGATGTTAGCCATTGTGCGCACACACTCCAATGGGTAATCTCCTTTGGCAGTTTCACCTATTGAAACAATAAATAATTACATATTTATAATATGTACTATAATATGTAATATGTAATATAATAATTACATAATAAATACAAATTTAGTAGATTAATTAAGAAATTATATATAGATGATAATCGCTTATTATGAATTAATAATATAGTAATTAAATAATTTATACCTGATAACATGACACAATCTGCACCATCAAGTATAGCATTAGCTACATCCGATGTTTCAGCTCTAGTTGCACGTGGTTTCTTCACCATAGACTCAAGCATTTGCGTAGCACAAATTACTGGTTTCCCAACTTTATTACATCTACTGATCATACATTTTTGTGCTAAGAATACTTTTTCTGGCGGTATTTCAATACCAAGATCACCACGTGCTACCATAATACCATCAGAAGCGTCGATAATTTCATCAAGATTTGTCATTCCTTGCTGATTTTCAATTTTGGATATTATTTTAATGTTCTTTCCCTTTTCACCAAGAATTCCGCGAATTTCTGATAAAGCTTTAGCATCTCTTATAAATGACGCAAAGATCATATCAACGTCTTGTTCAACACCAAATTGCAAATCAGATTTATCTTTTTCAGAAACAGCTGGCAAATCTACTGGTGATCCAGGTAGATTGACACCTTTGCGAGAACCTAACATTCCACCATTTTCAACAGTAGTTACAATTACATCAGGATCTAAAATATTCAATACACTTTAATTAAATTGAAATCAACTAAATTGTATATTTTTTAAACATAGAAAAGGAAAGAAGAATATACGTAGAGAAATGACACGTACTGACTGCAGTAACTATGAGGGAAATCAAACCATCGTCAACGTAAACGCGACTTCCAACTTTCAATACTTTAGAAATATTCTCGTAATCTACGTAAACAAGATTTGCATTGCCTTTTTCCATGTATGCCTTATCGGTAGATAATTTAAACGTTTGGTCCTTAAGTAATTCGACTTCAGCAGATCCACCCTGAGAAAGTAATAAACAATTAGGTATTATATGTTAATTTTATGTCTTACACGATATAGGATGCGTGAAAAATCCTATCACACTATATATTTTCATTAAAAAATTTCTCGACGAGGATATTGTAAATAGACAGAATATTTTTATATATTTAAACTTTTTATTTTCATAATTTGTGTGTGATTGTGTGGTAGTGGCTCTAAAAGATCTTGAAAGATCTTGAAATACTTTAAATTACTGTACTATGATCCAATATACGAACAAATAAATGAGTTACGTACGCCTTCCAAAAGTCCAGTACGGATTTCAGGACCTTTTGTATCGAGAGCAATCGCTACAGGAACGTTAATGCCTGATCGACTGGATAAGTTCTTCTGCGCTTTTCGTACGTTGCTAATCGTCTCAGCATGGTATTCATGAGAGCCATGAGAAAAATTTAATCGAGCGATATTCATGCCCGTTTCAATCATCTTTTCGAGAGTTTCGACGGATCTTGAAGCCGGTCCGATCGTGCAAATAATTCCCGAAAGACGGACGAACGATGCATGGCTGTCGATGTCCAAGGCACACATATGATCTAAATGGCTTTGAGCATACAAAACTTGCGTGTTCGGCTTTCCAGCCATCTGTGAAGATACATAACGATTAAATTTAATTCTGTTTTCATAAGAAATATTTCAAGATTATTAAAAACAATTCAAACATTTAATAGTTTAAAGCATCGCTAGACTCTGCGTAACATTTAACTATAAAAGTAGTTACTACGTAAAAAATTGTCTAAAAAAGCACTGCATACTTGTTTCTTAATTAGCAAATAAAATCTAATATGTGCAAGTAAATGCAATTACTATCATAATATTATATAAGCTGTAAAGGTGCTCATAAGGCGTAATCCGTTTATATGGAATTGTGTCTTTAAAGCGTGGTTAAGACGTAAAGGGAATGTCTTGTAACCCCCACACAAGAGTCTATAAACTACTACATCTTATTATTATTATAATATCGATGAATTTAAATTTAAAGTGGTGTTTACATAAAACTGTGCAAACAAAATTATTATTATATAATACCAGGGAAATTCGTTTAACTATTAACATAAAGATTTGTTTAAAATGGCAAAGCAAACAATAGACATCCTTCATAAAATTTAGGTTGATTATAACTACAAGCCTCCATTCTATTGAGGTATGCATAACATGAGATTAATTTACGCTGTTTCGGGAGAAAAGGAGAGAAGAGGATCTTACGGTGGTCGCAAATCTCCTTTAGGTGCACACACTTCCCTAATTTCAAGGTGACCTTCGCTTTTTGTACGAAACCATATGTTTTTATTTAGGTAGGCGTATATCCCGTTTCGTAGCGAACTTATCGACCTATAATGTTGCTGTTCCAAAGTTATTGAACGTTATTTATTGTCATCCCAAATTTGCCTTCGTTGGACGTCCCCAAGATTTGATTTACCGGAGTAGTGCATCCATTAGGATGTAAACATGAATCGAAATCACACTAATGATGCGATTTATCATTATTTTTATTTTTTCCTTCTTATTCTTATCTATAATCTGCTGCTAGGCAGATCTTCTCAGTTTCTGTCACAGTTGCTTCGAAGGAATCAGTGTTATTGCAAATAGTATTACGTGTGTTTCCTTTCAGTAACCATCTGCTTTACTATAGTGCATTATACGCTTAATGAAATTGTCGGTCTGCTTGTGAGTTTACGAGAATGCGAGGAAGTTAGAAGAATTAGAGAAGAATTTGAGAAGAGTCGAGCTATCATTTGGGGATAGAGTAAATAATTGTATTATTATTCTTTTGAATACAAAATTATTCTTTTGAATACAGGAGATAGGAAAATAGTAAATTTTAAATGACAGTAAATGATTTTGGATGACTTTAGAATACCAACACGTTATGGGTCGATGAATTCGCCACGAAACGGGGTATACGCCTACCTAAATAAAAACATACAGTATTGCATAAAAAAAAAAATAAAGGTCACTTTGAAATTATGGAAGTGCATCCATCTAGATTTGTGGCCATGATAAGATCTCCTCCCTTTCTCGAAACAGGGTAAATTTTATTTGGAACATTTTTTAAAACGACCTATGGCTTGGGAAACAATTACGTACGAAACATTAAATAGAGCATATATTATAAAACCGGTATAAACCGTATATCGCACGTAGATGAACTAAGCTTGCATACATTTGAATAATTATTTAGCTTAAAATTAACTTAAAATATATTATAATATAAATCATAATTAATTTGTTTTAAGGGAGTAAAAAATGAATATGATACTCATCTAAACAAAGAATTTTTAACCATATACTAGATACAAGTTAAAAAATAAATTAGAAGATTCTAAAATTTGTCAATTACTGAAAATAACAAATATTTCTAAATATTTTGTTTCCATCAAAATGTGTATATTCTTGTCAGTTGTGAAGAGCATACTACGTTTTGATACTTTTTTGAACACTTCTACCTGAGGCTTGCCGTTTAGAGTTATAGATAACTCGACAGACAAACGTCCATCATTGTCGGTAAGATGGTTGTCGATAATCACAACCTAATCCATGCTTAGCATATATTATTTTAAATTAAACTCATTCATTAAAAAACGTGTATTTACTAAGGAAATTTATTTTACTTTAAATTTATGATGCTTTTATTCTTCGAGAGAAGTCGCTCAAAGAATGCAACGAATCCAAATTAAAGCTAATACACGTATAATACAAAAATCATAGGAATTGGTTATCTAGAACTATTAGGTACGTATACAATGATAATAATGATTCATCTTGTGATTATTTCAAATTATTTGTTGCTTTAGTTATAACATAATTTCACGTTAAACAAATAAATAGGAATGCTATTAATTGGTTTTTGTTAATTGGTAAACAGCTAATACTAGTCATACAAAAAAACGCTAATTTATTTTGTTAGTATCTACGAAGTGCATAAGGAAAAACAAGCATTCTGGTGGCCTTCAAGTTTAAATAGATCCTGTTAAAATGTACTTATGCTAAAATATTGCCTTAGGATGCTTAGTTGGAGAAAAATATCAATTTCATCGAGCATCAGACTTCCTTTTACATTTATCTTAATCGAGGAAAAACTTTCTGTTAATTATCTTGACCTTCATAGTCTTTCATATGATACAGACCGTGTTAAGGACAAGATTGCATACAATTTATTAGGAAATTACATTTTGTTGTAAGCTCAGTAAGTTAATTTCATCATATTTCTAACTGTATTGTATTTTTCAATACATTTCAGGTCTGAATATTTACGAACACTTACTGAAATTGCACATACGCCAATAATAGAAAATATTTTTTTAAACCCTTTAGTTTGAATGAATAATTTGTCATTGATATTTATTGCATGCTAATTAGTATAGATGTTGAGATTAATCGAAATAAAAAATGCGAATGTTGATCTAGTAATAAGATTCATTCAAAGGTCATGCATCTACGTTATTACTTGGCACTGAAAATAACATGGTTACAAGATAAACGTTTTAAAAATGTATGCTCTTAAAGAAGAGTAAAGTTCTCTTGACATGCATCTATTAGTTTGTCACGCCGTGCATATAATCCTTCGCGAGAAAAAGATAGCGCGCTATGTAAATATAAATATTTGTAACTTTCGAAAAACATTACTTTTTGCCTTTTATACCGTTTAATAAGAATAGTGTATTATTTCGATATGTTTGAATACGCATATTACAAGAAAATTTTATTTTACAATACGTATTGAAAAATAACGAAAAATCGAATGCCTAAATGCCTAATATGTATAGAAAAATATTATTTCGTAGCTCAAACGTTTGCTTTTATAAGCAATTAAACGTCATTAAACGTCATACATTGGCAAATATTTAAATCATCTTTTAACAAACTTTCGGCTTAATATCCAGTTTCGCTCGATGCATTTTTTAAATTTCTCAACGCCGTGAAATTATCTTTCCTTGTCATGTACTGATCTTTCGTAGAGGCTCAACTTAGACCACGAATATGTACGATCGTGACTTAGATGGGCCACTTTAGAACCGTAGCTGAACCATAGAACGGTGGTTGGACTATGTTCGGACAGAACGACACGCCGACCACTCGTGACCATTCGCAGAACACGCGCGAGTCACTCGTCTCTATTCTACCGTGTTTTGTACTTGCATGGTTGCGAGTAGTAGCGAATAGCCGCGAGTGGTCGCAAGTGGTCGGCGTGTCGCTCTCTCCGAACGTAATCCAACCACCGTTCTGTCCAGCTGTGATTCTAAAGTGGCCCATCTCAGTCAAGTCCTAGTGCGACCACCATCGAACATTTTCATTCTAAAACTTGGATAATTTACTGTCTGAAGTATTCTTTTGACTTTGCTTTGCGAATACTTGTATTATTCTATTGGAAAATAAAGTTTGTGCTCGGAATTATTACAATGTATTTCTTCAATTGTTCGTCTATTAAAGTAATACAATTTGAGCTCTTCATCTTTCCACTTGTAAATTTAATCTCAGTGTTTCCATAGTACCCAACGCCAGCCCACACCGTTACTCTTCTACCACCTTCTAGTCGGCAAGTTAATATCTATGTTCTATCAGTTTTTCTGACTAAAAATAACTCTTCGCCATTTTTCTCTCTCAAAAGCATATATCTTTTAGGAAATTGTAAACGTGCTTCTTTACGTTGCCTCGTTAGTGGTGGTGATCAATTTTTGACGTTTTACGTATTTACGTTCTTTTCTAATACATCGTACATTACGCACATTAGCGTTTACACCAACGTCTGCAACAATTTCTCTTGCAATAGCAGTAGAATTTGATGCACTTGTTAAAGTCGCATGTCGTTGACGATCGGCTTTTAATTTTGGACGACCTGTGCTTTTTCTCTTTCCATACTCCTTTGCATTTTTTAAAACATTGTATACAACTTTCCGACTACGATTTAATTGTTTCGCAATTTTAGAAATAGAACAGTTTTCTTCGCGTAAATTATGAATTGCTGCTACTTCACCATCACTCAATTTTTTACCACGACCCATTGTTCTTAATTGCACAAAATTTCGATATTGAAACACGCAGTATTAAATATCTTCTCGTATGAGCAGTTTGACGTCTTCGCGCTAACTGAAAAAGGAAAACTTTGAAGCAGCGCTATCATTTTGACGCAGCGATCACCACTAATGTTTACGTTCTCAGTTTTAGTTTAACCCAGTAGGCAAAAACGAAGTGTTTACCGCGAAACGTGTAATTTATCGCTGACCGAAATGATACACAGAGTGTCTCCAATTGAAATGTCAAAAACTTTGGGGACCGATAGTTATTTAAATTTGTTTCACGAAATCTTGTAATTATTTTTTTGTATAGATATGAAGAAAGATTGTGAAATTTTTCCAGTTTCATTGTTGAAACATTACGATATAGAAGATGTATTCAATTTTCAATTACATCTATGTAGTCTTTAGAACCATCAATATACAGAATCGTGTCTTTCGTGGACATAATATTAGGTTGTACACAAGAAAAATGAAAGTCACAGTAAACTTCAAGCATTATTTATTCAAGTATTATATTTTAGTATAATAAATGACTATTATCACACAGTACTCTCCCAACATGGTCTTTTTTCCAAACTTTACATTATATTACTGCTACACACCGACTATTTACTTACTTGTATTACATACTGTGGTAATTAATATTTACTTAGAGACATTTATTCTTATCGATTTGAATTACCTTGAAACATGCTGTCATTATTCCGAACAGCTTTCCCTTGTACATGTTACCGTCGCAATCACTCGATCTTATGTTCTCAAATATACAGGCAAGAACACTTTTATCACAATGTATACACTTTTAATATTACGTATTTGTTAAGATCTTTATTTAAATTAAGGCTAATTAGCGAGAAATAAATACATTTATAATACGATTTATAATTACTAAATGTATCGCTACGTATCGTAATTGATATTATGTAACCGGAAAATATTTCTACCACTCTATCGAAAAATGCAGTTATTCGATTAGCAAAATTATACCGGCGACGAAATAAAAGTTCTACGATATAATGGTAATTTTGTTCACAAGTTCCGTACGTCCTGTCTGCCTGTTCGTCACGTACATACTAATAGTAATTAGAGTCAGCACTCAACCTGAGTATCATCGTTCAAATATGTATAAATGTATCCCACAGCCAACCTAGCGATAATTCATTGACGATCTTACTTTGCGACTTATACATGAAAGTATGTTTGTCGATATATTGTATATATAATACTAAATGGTAGTAATCGAATTTACGATTACACTTACAAAATCAATGACATAAAATTAAGTCATAACAGCGTTACCGGCCGCCTCGCGCTGATCGAATATTAATCTAATCCAATTTACATATAACCTATTGATTTATCCTTCTTTATTTTCATAATAAAGATGATTAGCATCAATGAGTTGAGTTTACATACAAATAATTAATTGAAGTTCTTTGCGAATATATATACGTATATAGGGAAAAGTTGTTCAGAATGATGACCTTGACTACGTATTTCAAGCTCATCAAGATCGAGGAGGCGTGCCTCTTTGTAAATAATTATCCATAGATATGTAGATAGGTACTGTAGATAAGGTTAAAAATCGATTTTACATCCATTTTCGTTAAAGTGACGATACCGATATGAATGCGAATACAACGAAGCTATAAATCGAGCATTAGTTTACAAACGAAGAAAAAGAAGCAGAAAAGTGAGTTAAAGAAAATTGTCGATTTTTTGAAATGATATTATATTATCATCGAAAATTGAGCGTTATGCGTTTCAAATTTTAGCTCTCTAGCTGGTTGAGAAGTGGTTGAAATTTCGCTTAAAAAGTTCCATCCATACAGATCAGCATAGAAGCAAACCAAAATAATTGCATTATTCAGCACAGAACACTTAACATATTCGCTATTACTAAAATATAGCTATTTCTCGCCAGAATATCTTTTATCAGAGATATCTTTAGTTTAAGTAATAACATTTGCTTTTGCTTCATTTCTTACGATATTGTTTGCCTCTCTACATATTTTCGTTAAAATGCGTGAACTAAAAAATTTAACAACTGCGTCAGTAGTTATTATTGAGAGGCTACTTATCAGCTATGTAAATTTTAAATACGCAACGTATGTGCCAATAGCAGTAAATGTGGTAATATATTCGCTAAAACTTGTAATATATATTCAGTATATATATATATTCTGTTACAAATCTTGTATATATAGTACCAGAAACAGATTAACTCAATAACAATGAGCGTAAAGTCCGATAACGTCTTTTGAGAAACATTTGTTGTTATTCGGACAATTAGAATCAGACTTGGATAGTTTTCAGACTTGGATATGATTTGTAGGAAACTAAAAGGTTATAAAGAGAGTATATTGGTTTAAAAAAGGACATAAGTTGTTGAAAGTTATATGACATAGAAATTAGTAAACACATAAATAGTACACTTAGATGTTTAATTTTCTACATATCTTGAATTTATCGATTTAATGATAATAAAACAATATTACCCATATTACTGGAATTTGTTACAAATTCAATGAGCTTCTAAAGTTTTGTAATATAGCTTATAGAAACATAAATTAACATGCTTAAAAAAATGAAGAACGTTCAAAGTCAATTTCTAACGAATACATTAGGCAATATACTATGGAAAACATTAAAAATGGAAACATTAAAATTCATACTGCGAAGAACACACATAGCACAGGTCAGATACAAGTCATGCAAAAACTAAGTTAACTCTAGATACTTATCACGTTTATTCGATAATTATTTACCTTCGATTATTATTAAGATATCATAAAACAAGCGAAACAAATTAAATAAAAAGAAAAACATCGCAGAAAATATAAAATGTCATCGAATCATTGCATTGAGATAAATTCGAAGACAAAAGTGTTTGCTAACGTTACATTATCTTTCACGATCGTGATATTCGACAAGAATTACGCATAACTCTTTGTCTATGAATAATATCTACAATAGCATTTTTTCACTTCCTAAGCAGTTTAAACTTTTGAAATATGAAAATTTTTGCCGATTGACGTAGGCACTAACTTTCGTAAATTAGAAATTCTAATTACAAAGTTTGTGCCAAATACTATAGTGACTTTTAAATCTAAAAGTGACTTTTACATTTTAAAAGTTGAAATCAAGCGAAAGGATCGCATGCAAAAAAGGAAACACAATGCAAATATATTATTTATAATTTATTACACTCGACAACGGTGTATTTAGCTACGATCAAATTCGATAACAATTTTTAATCGTATCGGACACTGCGGTAAAACTTCGTTTATATGAATTTATTGAAAAGCAAGTTCGTTCGTAGAACACTATCTGTGATTCTTCGTCCAGTGAATAGGAGTTCGTGTTCATATAAGAGAATTCCACGAAACATTTACTCTTAAACACATAATAATGTTGCGAGCTTGTAGCAACATGCGAAGCGTAAGGGCGTGTTACATAACATTTTATTCATATAAACAGAGTTTCACATATTCGCGATATTCAGCGTAATTCGTGTAATGGCCTAAGCTAACAAAATAATAATATACGTGCGACAGAAAATCGAAGTTAAAAAAAAAGAAACTGTGGCAACACATAAAGTAAAATCACTGCAAAACAGCTGTCCACAATAATACCTTATCGTAGATGGTAACCCAGACCATTTTGGTAGGCTGCGCAAATAAAGAGGACACAGGAATTAGTTGCAATACTGGCTCGATGACAGCGAGCCTACGTCTGACTGCATTCGTTGATGTACAAGGTATAAACTGCTTATCGCTTAAGCAACGGAAGTTTCGGAACACACGGAAGTATATAGAGGAATCGAAAACGTCCAATGGACGTCTTAGACGATGGCGGTACCAGTGCACACAGCAAGTGCGGCAAAATTCAAATGACGGCATTCTAATTCATTTATTCAAAAGAATTATAATTTCCACACCAACTGCGTTCTTTCATTTCATTAATGATATAAAAAGTATCAAAAATTAGTTCAATAAAGTAAAAGTCGTAAAGATAAAGAAAATGTCTGTGAATTTGTCTTACGATATCTTTTTCTATGTCTCGTAGATTTAGATAGCTTGCCTTAGTTACGTGAAACACATTATACGTATGTATAACGACAATTTTATATCAAGCTGATCCTTCGTACAATTTTAAGTAGTCTCCTTGTATATTTAATTTACTATTAGATTATACAGGAAATCGAAATTATATTCAAATAAATAAAGTATACGATGCATGTGTTGTTCTTGTAAGCAAATGTTGTTAAAATTGTACCTAAAAAATTGAAGTAATAACTCGGTATTAAGCTTCACACAGCCTATTGTATGGAATACAGAAAACACGTATCAAACGAAGCAATTTGCGATTCACGCAATGTTCAGATAATACATAAACATCATTAACCTAATAATTATCGATCATAGTTAAGAAATGTTTGTATTTCTTCTATGATTCGTTTATATCTTATCAATATCTTCATTTACAATATCAAATAAAAGAATTGATACTAATATACAATTAATCAAGCAATAAATTAATAATGAATTAATCAATACAAATTAATAAAAATAAAAGGTGAACAATCAAATAAAAATATTGGCTTTTACGGAATACACATGTATGTATATCATCCGTCTGCACTCGCCGCCATCGTCTGAAAATATCTGGGGTCTTTAATTAACTGAATTATACGATTCTTTGACAATTACGAACGTAAAAAATAAAAACAACATAATATGTTTGATAACAAAATACGTGTATATGCACGTATATATTTTTTGTTTCATTTTTACTGTCACATTTCTATGAAATATTATATGTTCATTAAACAAACATTTTTCAAGTTAACGTAATCTAGTTTTCAACAAAAGTAAATCCTCACTTTGTTCGAACGAAACAATAAATGCAGCAATAAATTAAACTTAACAGGATAAGATAAACATCGTCGATGCAATATCAAAATTGTCTGATGATCTTGATGAACTTTTGTGAATATTACCTACGATGAAATGATTTGAAAAATAACATGTTTTATATAAGTTGACCATCATATGTCCTATACATGTTTACCAACATATAAATTACTCACATCAAATTATGTGCTTCTAAAAATTTCTCAATTTTTATCCGAAACATTTTCCATCAGTTTTAAAGATACTCACAGGAATCGATTTAAGCGAGACATTCTATATTAATGAAATTGTTTAATGAACTTTCGTGATGCGTATCTATTGTATTTTTTAGAATTAATCTATATAACATATCTATAGCAAATTTTGGCAATATAGCATAACACTGGAACTAACTTTTCTCTTTTTTCTTGTTGTACCGTAGCGTTAACTCAATTGTAGTGATACTACTAAGAAAAAAGATTTCGTGTTACTACGCATCTTGTTCGTCGAAATAACCATCTCGTTTCTTTATGTTCTAAACTACATGTAATCCAAACGATATTATATTTCAATACGCTCCATCGATTTTTACATCTTCTATTCGTTCAAAGGAAAAATGTTCCCAAACGAAGATGTAACTTGTGCCATATTTTATTGTGAGTACTGTACCCTAGGACCTACATACATACATACTTCGGTCGCGATCGCATCGAGAAACGAGAATTCGATCTATAGTGCTTTTTTCTTGATATCGAGTGTCCAATTTATAAATTGTTTAGCATATTCAAAGCGTTTCTTTCTTATTTCGTGATTTTAATAACTGTTTCGTACATTCCTTGTTTTTACTAACTATTAATTATTGATATTTTATTGTAGTTAGAAACAAGTATTTACAGGTAGCCAAACTTACCGACGATGGAGCGTATCCATTTATCTTCTTTATCTTTACTTTTGTGCTTAAGACAGATATAATACCTACTTCAAACTAATAAAATGCTTTCAGATGAAATAAGTTTATAGTAATATAAATAAATATTTCAATTAGAGATTTAGAAATAATATTTCTAACATCACTATTATTTAAATACTCAAAAATGTACAGTAATATAGCGTAAATATATAAATTTATACTATTTCGTACAAAATAAAAATTTATATTCAGTAAATTTCTAATAAATTTCTGAGAAATACGAAAAATTAAGAAGACGCATACTTTTTCGCATTTAATTTCTATTTTCACGAATTTATTACAAAAAACATCGTAGTCTAGATATCAAAAATTCATATTTAATATTAAAATAATTGTGTAAAATACATTAGCAGAGAAATTGTTAACTATTGTATTTACTTCTGTATTTAAATGATATATCTATAAATTCATTGAAATAATTAATTATTGAATATCAGTAATTTTTCTATTATCAGTAAACACATAAGGACATATCTGATTAACAATTATCAACGAAATTAGATTTAACTTCAAAACAGGAGATTAATTACGCGCGATGATAAAATCATCACGCTATAGTGGCGTGTTATAAATCATGTCACACATACAATTTCATAAAGACCGTGTCATTAAAGTTTCATCAACTAATCTTCAGTTCAACAACTGAAGCAATTGGCGATATAAACTTATTATGGAATCGTATTTCATGACGTAAGCTTCGCTATAACGCAGTGATTTCCAAGTCATACATGCATTATTTTTCCCTTTTTAGACGAAAGAAATCCCGAAACATACTGCATGATAATCTTTACTATAAAAGATTATCGAATATCGCCAGAATATCAATGCTTTTATAATATGATATTTCGACCACAAACATGTATTTTTCAAATTATATGTTCATTCTTTTTTTTTTAGAATTTAATATATTACAATTTATTCATAGGTCAATAAAATGTCCAATTAAAAAAGTGAATTAATTTCACACACACATACGCATATAATTTTATTATATTATATAACTTTTTCATTACAAAGTGGCATTTGAAATATCATACTGATATGTTTTTTATTATTTGTTCCCCCACTAAACCTTTTTGTATAAGACGAGTAATCTAATCGCTTCACATTTCCTAACAATATTATAAGTAAAATTTCGTTCCTCTCGAGTATAAAAATTATTAAATTCATGAAAAATATAACAATCTTTGTCAATTTCTACCAAAATATGTATACTTCATAACAAAGATACGACGTTAGGTTTTTATTCCAATAATATATACTCATATTATCATTTATGTATAACTTAAATTTTTATTTTATACGACAACCAATTTCGTATCTCTTATAAGCTTAATTTCATATTTGTATTATAATTTATGATATTCCAGATGTAATAACGTTAAGTTAAAGAAAAGACGACATCTTTTTTATATATATGAAAATGTCTTTAAGACATATACTATGTCTTAAAAATTATTTCAACGAAAAAGCTAAGGGATATTTATTTGAAATATAAATTTAATTTTCATACTATTTTTTAATATATACTTCATTTAAGATTCATACAAGACTTATATATTACCTATGTAACCATAAAATTTAAAAATGCAAAATTGAATCAAAGTACATATGTATATCTAAACAAAAATATATTTTTTATAGGAATTGTGGGTTAATATTTAATTTCATTATTATCTATCTATTATGTCACTATTATTTATCCGTATAAAATTTGTACACTTTAATAACGTAAAGTATTTATGCACAATATAAAATTTAAATATAGTTTAAATATTTTTGTAGTCATATTGTATATATGCAAGGAATGATGAATTTGTACAAACTAAACAACAAATGTTTGATATATTAATCCTTAAAAATGTGTCCAAACTAGAACCATTTGATATATTACTTATCAGAAATGCATTCAAATTAAAATGTCTGATATATTAATCATCGAAAATATAAAAATCATAAAAATATAAAAATACACTTTGTAATTTGTGTATAAGTATATTTTCTATTTTTATTAGTTATTATACAGTTAATTCCAAAAAAAAACTCTATACACTATTATTACACTTTTATGAATATATAAAAAATTATATAAAATGCTAATATAGTTTAAACAAAAGAAAGAATAGTTAATCTCAAATATATTAACTGAAATTTTAATTATATCAAGAATAAACAAAAAACAATTTTGGAAAATATACGAATATTATAAAGTATAAAAATGATTCAAGATTACTTTCAAATATGGTACTGAATTTTTAGAAAGCAATTTAAAAGAATTTATTGTTTCAAGGTCAAAACGATATTCGTTGTTCTGGCTATATATTTGTTATAAATATCACGTATTCCTGAATAAAATCCATGTGGTAATACATACATACAATGAAAATTAAGTAAAACCCTATTAAATGAAAAGAATAAGTAAAAGTTGGAACTTCTATCGATAGTTACAATGATATAGAAAAAGTTACTTAAAGTATACAAATTCTTAAGGTTATAATCATCAAAGCGACAGCAAAATTTATATCACTTTATGATGCATTACTTTATAAAACTACATAATTTATTTTAACTATTACCTTGCCAAAACTGTTGAAACAAACTCGAATTTAACGAGACAGAAACCAATGATCAGATCAGACGTCTGTAAAAACCAAACTAACACGCCCACAGCTTACAAGAAACTGATGTTTAAGGACACGAAAGGTCGCTGTCGCTAGTCGCTATTTCCTAGTGCGCCCATCTTGTACCTCTAGACTGATTTTCAACGCAAAAGATCATGTGCATTCAAAATGTTCATAAAAGTTCTTATCGATTCATTAACATTATTTAAAATAGCCATATTAATACAGGAAGAAGTATATACAACATGTTTTTATTAATTAAATCATTTATAATATTTTTATTAAAATTGTATACATAATATAAATTATAAACTACTAATATGCTAATACAGTTATACTATATATTAATATGCAATTTGTGAAATTATCGCGGAATTACAAGTAATTTATTTTAATCACAGCAAATAACAACATACAACTCAATTTACGTATTTGAAAAAAAAATCTATATTGTAATAAAGAATATATGTTTTCAACTTAAATAAGTGGTTTGTATCTTATATTAGTCATGAATTTGATAAATTAAGATATAAAATAATAAATTAATAGAGTACGAATTATAACAGCTTGTCTTATGACAATAATTGTCATATAGGAAATATAGAAATCTCTCTGGTTACACTTTACTTTAGGGTTCGAAAAATTTTTTATTTTTTTATTCGCAATCTTGTGGTTTCCAACGCGTAGAATCTGGGGAATCCATTGTTTAAGTTTAATCCATTGTTTAATCCATTGTTTAATCCATTGTAAAAGTTTAGACCATGTAAAATTGAGCATTTTAAGGGTATTTTACATATTACTTTGACGCCATATTGACTTCTATCCATGCTTCGTCCAATGAGTGGACCGCACAGGTGACATCTGATTGGTTCGCACAGGGAAGCATTCACATGCTCTCTACATATACTTACCTTGTTCAAGAATAGAGTGTTTTTGGATCGTTTCTATCAACAAAGCCAACAAATCGATGTTATAACGGCAGAAACATCACCAAACAAATTCGCACAGGTGATGGTCAAATTCATTATCATGAAACGAGGGAAGTGACCTCTCTCCCACAACTGAATTCGATTCTATTTTTTAGGTATGCTTACATATTTAGGCATTTACGTATCAGTAGCTGTACATACTGTACGTATAAACAGATTTGGACACTCGCTAGGGAAAATCATCCTAATATTGAATCGTGACCACTTGTGAAAAATCAGCATGGAAGACAAGAAGGTATGGTTCTACGCATGCGTGATATACTATGAATATAGAGACTTCATATACTATGAAGATAGAGACAGATACAATCTACTCATCTTTATCTGTCTCGAAGGAATGCGAACTTTACTGATCTTTTATGTTGATTTTTTACGATTAGACGGTTTACCCTAGCTAGCATCTAAATCTTTCTATATGATCGTGCTTCATATGTATCTATGTAAGAATATATATATATCATGATGTGCATGTAATTATATACATATATATATATATATTTATATAAATGATAGTTTTTATAAATTATAGTTTCGCCTAATTACAAAAATATCTAATACAATTATTAAAATTTCATTACGTAACAGTAAAATTTATAAATTATTTTAACTCCTACTTGAAAATATTAAAATTAAAATATGTTAAAATTATCTAATTCTTCTTAATTACTTAATATTTCGTTTTTTATGACAAACAATGAAAAAGTATATAAATTATAACGTAAGTACTTACTTTGGTATATATTTGTTATTGAATATGTGTACATTTTCGTATAAATGTTTTTACATATATAGATATGTATTAAATTTTGACATATATATATATATATATATATTAGGACACATTCGAATCCTTAATACAATAGATGTCACCCTTAGATATACAGCGACTATATATATTTACATACATATTTTGGTTTTATTACATCTGGTCATGATGTCCGATATTTTTTTACTAATTTTCATGATATTTAAAGAAAAGTCTATCGGTATGCGCTATGGCAAGTAAAATAAGTAAAAAGGTTTCTAGTGACGATTCGCTTTCATTATCTTATAATAAACGTGTTGGAAGGTAAAGTAAATATTGGTATAGGTTAATATTATAATTGGACATTTTGACAGATATTAATATGAAAAGTGATTATGATATTAATGCGTAGGTTTTGCAAGCAGTACCTCCATAATCTTTAATTTTTGTTTCATCAATTTGTATTTAGTATAATAGTATTAAGTGTTCATTGATTATATTTAAATTTATTTCAAACTATTTGTGCTTATCATAACATCTATATAATTTAGAAGTATAAATTGGAAGAATAACAACAGAAATAGTAAAATATAATAATTCTATGGTTATATCTTATAATTTTTTAATATGTATGTTCTTAATTCGTTTTATATTTTTAATATGTCAAAATATACAGTAGTAAACAAACTTACATCATTTCTTTATAGTATATGGATCTGTATTTGCAATATCTTACTCTTTTATATATAATAATACAAACATAAACAAAGCACAAAACACACATTATTATAAATACAAGTAAAAAAGCCTGTTTTACGATAATATTATGTCCAGATAAAAGTATTGGTAAATTCTTAATAATAATATTTGATTTAATGGTTTCGATAATGGAATATGTTAAGTGTTAAGCAACTATAATTTAGTATTTTATAGTGTATCTTTTTCTGTTGTGTTCGTAAAAATATAAATTTGCCATATTACTCAAAGTTTAGTTATTAACTTTAATAGTTATACAGGTAATGAAACATTAGCGCGCCTTTTTAATTAAAAAAGCAGCAAATAAGTATCTCTCTGTAATGGTTTTGAAGAAAAAGCTTAAATTCTAAAAAACAAGTAAAGTTACTAAATACAATTAAGGGTATGGTATATAAAACAGACATATAACAACTTTATTTCTTAAATTATATATTAGTCCAACATTTTTAATTTGATCTTTAAGGCATATCAATCTTTTCATAGTAATTAATTAAGTGTTAACATTGCATTTGTTTTAGTATTTTAATGCATGATATATAAATATTATTTGTCATTATTATTTCGATTAATAGCATTATTAAATATGTATTAGCTAAACATGTATAATTATAAGGTAGTATATTCAATATAATAAAAGGAGGATATACATATAAACAATACATGAAATTTTACATTTTTATGCAGTATATTATTTATATCTTTTTTGTATTTAATTGTTTCTAATTATTTTGATTGAGTGTGTATTATATGTATATTTCAGAATCACAGGTTTTAAACATTATTCAACCTTTAAAATATCTCCCACTGTCATAGAAGAGAGACAAAAATTTTGGAATGAATTATTTCTTAAATATTCAGAAAGAGTATGTATAATTTCTATTTTTTTTATTACATAGATATTAACTAAAGAGTTTCTTCTTTTCATAATAATAGTAGTAATTATAATATATTTTATTTCAGGAATCTGATGAACCTGAGTTGGATATCTTTACATTAAAACCATGTCGAAAAAAATTCTATGAGAAGGAGAAAACAAAAGTAGAAACGATAAAGCAGCCTATGTGTAAACCATTAAGTGTGGTACAATATTGGGTAAATACAAGTTATCTACCTTATAAAGAACTTTATGTAAATAAAGACAAACAATTGAATATTGAATTGTCTTTGACAAGCGAAGAATGTATAAGTTCATCGCATCATAAGTCTTCTAGTAGTTCTGTTGATACTGCTGCTTATATTTTATCAAATATGAACACAACTAATAAAGTAGAAACAATGGCTATTGTAGAGGGAGCAAAATATAATTCAATAGGAAGTTTTCAAAAGATACAGGATATCGATATAATACAAAATAAAATATGTGAAGAGAATAACGGAAACAGTAATGAAAATATATTGGAGACTAATGGTAGTGATGAACAGCAATATTCTCCTAAGATTTGTGAAATGTCAAATCACGTGTTATTACAAAAGGATAAGGATGAGGAGGAATATACGACACAAGCACAAAGAAATATATGTGCAGATGTTGCTACAGATATGCTGTCAGGAACAATTAATAGACATGAAAAGTTAATACGTACATTTCATGATAGTATTAATAGAAATTCTTACATTGAACAAAATTTATCAAATACAAAATCACCACATGTCGACCAAACTTACTTGACAGAAGAAAGCTTTAAGTTCGAAGATAGTCCCACAAAAATAGGACATCGGAAGAAATTATATACTGGTAGAGATTCACCTGTTGATCTTATTAGCATGAAAAGTAATAACAGAAGTTCAATATCTAATTCAAATAAAAATTTACATCCTGCATTAGAGTTTGAATGTACGTTATCAAAAACATTTAAAATTAGTAAGAAAAGAAGAATGAGTTGCTTTTCCACATATAATAAACTAATGAATAATAACCAATTTAGTACTTCTAATCATAAGAAACGTAAATGGAAGAAAAGTATATCAAAATTCAAGACTATAAATGACAACATTACAAAGAATTCAGTGATAGACCAACATTTACTAAAAAGTGGCACTGATAAATATGTAAATAGATCTCTATCAGCTAATGTATTTATAAATAAACAATCCGAATTTAATAAATCCGTAAATCGTTTACAAAAAATAAATACAAAAGAACATAAGAAATTAGAAGAATTACAAAGTTTGAATCCAGTAGTTTGTTTAACACGATTATCAAAAGATGATATTGCAAAATATAAAAGATCAAAGAAGATAATAAAAAGTATTAACAATTTAAGTACGATTGAATTATCAGGACTTAGTAATCAACGACGTAGACGATTAAATAAAATGACAAATATGAAACACTTAGTTGTTCGTTTATCACGTTTGTCAGAACACGATATTGAAAAATATAAGAGGCTAAGTAATGTGGCATTAAACCTAAATTCAAAGGTTCGTTTAAAACAATCATCAGAGATCGAAATTCAAAAGTATACAAAATCTACTAACACTATGAACAATTTTAGAAATTTAAATCCAGTAGTTTTGTTAAAAAGACTGTCAAACTTTGATATTCAAAAATATAAAAGTGCCAATAATAAAAGTACATTAGGTAGAAGAGATTCATTTTCAAAATTCGCCCAATTACAAAATGGTGATAAGATTAATAACCTTCCACAACTTGATAAATTAATGCGTATGACTTCTATGTTACATGCTGTTGCAGTAACCGAAGACACAGCTAGCGACCAAACTACTGTTTTGCTTTGTAAGTGTGATAATATGTCACTCAGCGACTGTTCTACAGATAATTTATCTATATTTTCAAAAAATAGTTCTCAACCCCATTCTATTTCTGTAAAAACTCGTAATAATCATATGTCACAAATAAAAGAAAAATTTCATGAAAAAGGAGAAGAATTAAATAGCGAAATATGTAATAAAAAAGTAGGTATGACAAAAACGCATGTTAAAAATAAAATAGAAAGAGAAAATGATAAAAGTCAATTAGAGCTTAGTATCAATAAAAGCAATCTTAAGAATAAGCGTGATTCGAGAAAAAGACAATTTACAAAGCTACATAGTAAAGATAATTCCTTTGAGACTAATTCGGAAACTTTAGATATAAATAAAGATGTACGTCATATAAATGATATAGCATCATCTTTGAATAAATCAGACGTAGTTCTTGAAAGACGTAATGAATGTATAAATAAGAATAAAAAGAAATCACATATCTCATTTTCCTCTGACGAAGATAATGAATTTATGAAACTTGTACATTGTTCAGAAGATATGCAAAAATTAAAACTAAGACAATATTATAAAGTATTGAATGAAAAATTCAATAGTACAGTAGATAAATTAGAAGAAACAAGGAATAGTATAATAAAATTTACAGTTTCAAGTATGAATTCAACTAGTTTATCAAATAAGTTATTTTCAGATTCTATAATTAAAGATGGTACGTTTAAAAAAAAACAAGAAAATTTAAGCCCAATGAAAAATGAGAAGTGTTTGTAACAATGTAATTTATTGGTGAAAGAAGATCGTAATCAAAAGTTACGTAAAACAGGAACTGAAATTGAAAATTTAAGTTATTATCCAAGATGAGTGTTACGGAAAACAAAAGCAAGTCTTTATGTCTTAAAACAAAAATTTTTGATCCTGAACCATTGACCTAATAATTTATTTTGAGATGACAAAGAATAACTTAATAGAAAATAATTTAGTTATTATATTAAAAAAAAAATCTTTGGTATATATAGCAAAATGTAATGCATTTAACTCGTTGCAGCAAATTATGTGTGCAGAAGTAAATGCTGGTGACGTAGAATAAGATTCAACTAATATGGAATAGATATTATATACAGCATATTCTTGTTATTTTTAGTGCGCATTTTGTTCTTAAATGACAAATACGAAGAAAGGATGACAGAAGAAAAACTTATACAATGTTTTATAAGCGATACAACAACGTATATTAATTTTCTATATTTGCAATGTTTATATATGTTATTGTATTTTTTCTCTTTCATCTTGTTCTGTCTCCGTTTACGAGAAAAATGTCTATACATCTATCTTATAGTAATAATGTACATATCTACATATTCTGCCGCACATTTCTTTCGTAGGCGACACTAAATGCAGTTTCTCGTGACGACCATAGTCGTCATTTGCGGCAATACGTTAACCGGTACTCTCAAATAACGATTCAAGTTTTTGATAGAAAGTAGTAATATGGTTAAATGTAATAGGTTCCAAAGGTTAGATATCTAAGTAAATGTGTAAAAAATGTAGAAAAATTGACAAGGAACTTATTATCGCTGCAACGAAATGTAAAAATATAAAAATTAATATAAGTAGCATACTTATATAGAAATTAACTCGATCTGAATTAATTAAAAACAGGTAATATTGAAGTATCTTTATTTTAAAATTGCTGGATAATATTTCAGAAACTTGCAGGAGTATTTAAGAATTTTCGGGGCTTCTCAAACATAAAGAACTAAAACAAGCTGCCTGAACTTAAACGACTTAGTATGCAAATGATATACATAACAAAGGTTAAAAAATAGGTTGGACGGAGGGTTAAATGAAGAATTTGTTTGATTCTCTATATTGCATGTTTTACATACATATAAAGCACTATTATATATTTTTTGCTCTTGTATATATATTTTGATTAATTTCTTATTTTCAATTATTAATTTATTGTTTGCAATTAATCAATGTTTCGTTCCTATGATACTTTATAACAACTTATATTAAAATATAACAATAAACTGTTTTTTTATACATGTTCTGTTCCAGATCCAAAGTTATTACATAGTTTTATTATTATTATTTGTTTGAGTATAGTTTGCTAAGCATCCTGTTTCTTGTACATATGTTCCCTATAATCAAAATTTGCAGAAAGTCTTTCCAATTTTTTTCTTTTCCATACAGTTCAAAGATGTTTACATTTCAGTGTTTTCAACTTTTCCATATTACGTCTTCATTTGCATTGCTTATCTTATATATATTCTGTTAGCAAAAGATTGTCCTCAAACAGCAACAGTTCCATTTGTTTGATTACTTTTTGGTATCCTCTTTTTATAAAAAAGTCATCAATATCGTATACTAGTAAGGTATATAGAGTCGTGCTCAATGAGTCTTCCACGAGTCTGAGACATGCATCTCCTTTATTCTCATTCCACCCGCTGTCTCGACCCTCATCATTGCTTTTTCATACTATTTTTGTTATCAGTCTTATCATTCGTGAACTCAAGCCCATGTCAAATAACTTTTTCCATAATACTGAGTTCACGACTGAGTCGAATGCTCTTTGAAAATCTATGAATGTTGTCGGTAATTTTCCTTTTTATCTTTTACTTTCAGTGTTATCTTGATGTTCAGTAGAAACAGGTTTAATACAAACTCGTATAATCTGTCTTCGCTTCAGAACCTGATCAACAAATTCCGAAAGAATTTCTTCCTTAGTTTCCTTATACGAATTAGTGATCCTCCAATTTGTCAACATTTATGTATATATATGTCTTTAGAATTGTAAATATCAGAGTAATACCTCTGCAGCTCTTAGAGTCCAATTGGTTGCCATTCTTCTATAGCAACGTCTGCTCGAATTTACATCATTTTTTATATGTTATTAAATTTTTTTAGTAATTGTATTTCACGTTTAGAAGCAGTTCTTTATAAAACTCTATTTGTATTCTATCTGAATAATTTCTAACCTGGATTTTTGGCGTCAACATATTTGGCGGTGTCGATGATTCCTATGGAATTGTCCTATTGGATTCCTCAGTCTTGCTTATCCCTATTTACGTTGCTTGGTTTCTTATATCCATAAATCGCTGTTGACCTTGAATTTTTGTATCGCGTAACACTGGTCCCGAAGAACAAAAGTCTCAAAGGAATCCGAGGAATCTCTTGCAAATGGGTTGCGTTCTCTTGGAAAATGATCTTAAATTTCCATTGGCTCTTACATCGATGTTATTTATATTTCGAAATCAGATGGGAAGAGAGTAGTTTCATATTAGGAAACAGGAAATTATTCCTTAGCGCGTGAGATAACCCTCGTAAATATTTATACGTAAATATTTATATTTATACGTGGAGGACATATTGTAGAAGTTATACTTCGTAGATGAATAACACTTTATTTGTGAATTAATTGATATTATAAATATGTAAGTACACTTGCTTGAATACAGTGTACTTCCATATGATAATTTCATTTTAGCAATTAATTCTACCTTTGTTTCCATACATTATCAATTTGTTAATATATGCATGCATGTATTTTTTATATATATAAATGTTTGTAAGTTTTGTTAAGTTTAACTATCGAATCGCTACGCCCAATATATGTTGCCTCGAGAGAATCAAATGAAAAGGGTGGGATACGTAACCGTTAAGAGTAAATATATCCCATGTAACATGATGGAAACCAACATCTTTAATATTCACAATAGGATCGATATCCAGGTGGCAACCTCCAAAAAGCGATGGCCATATTTTTGTTTGCGATAACACTTTTTGCAACCATCGTACAAACGTTCCTTCATTCTCAGGTACATGTTCTATAAATAAATATTGACCACCCTGTAACAAAGAACAGAACAAGTTAGATAAAATCTTTATACATATATATATATATGTATATATTTATCTATTTGAATAAAATATCTGCTGATAATATTAAATTGCATTTTTGTATTTAACTATGTATACAAAATTGAATTATAGTAATAGATATATATATGTATAGAAAGACGAAGAAAAGTATGATTGGAAAATAATAAGTAGATTTTTATGTATTTAATGCACATAATATGCGAAAATACATAAAATAGCTACCATGCAATATTTACTCTTCACATAAGTACGATATTTACCCTTTATAATATTTAATGGATGATTCGAAAATTATGATATAAATATTTACAAGCATTTGTTATATTGTTTACACCAGAAGTTTGAAGATTAAATAACAACACTGTTTATTCTACTAACATAACTTTGTTATATTGGTGCAAAGATTTATAGATAGTTCAAGTTAAAGATATTTATATTCCTGTAAAATCGAAAGTCTTCATAATCCAAATTATTATTAAAGCACAGACACGTTCTTATGGTTTTTGTCCGAAAAATTAATACGAAGAGAATGTAATAATAATTTTGATAAAAGCATTTGTCTTCCATTTCGGATTATTTATTAAATACACAACGTATGGATGTCGTTGCGAAAAAAGAAATGCTGTCTTTCAAAACGATAAGATTATCGATATATTTTTTAATTCCGCTTATTAACCAAGCACTTTTGCTGAATATATCGGGTAAGGCAAGATCTATAGATTTTAGGTCAAACGATGCCTTTTTAATTCAGTGGCAATCCGGTTTGTACGATTTCGCGTTATCACGAAGTAGAAATCGCTCGAAGATGATGGTCGGAGTCACTTTAAATTATACGACAAGATATTTTTACATTTGTGTCGTATTTTTATCCAGACACGTTTGCGATACTCGTCTTCGATCGTCTAAAGTCGTTTAAAACGGAATACACCGTTCGATTTGAAACCACCATCTCTAAGCCTTCTGGACAAATCGTGAAATTTGTTTTCATACTTCTGTCGAGTTATTTCGGTTGCTTAGGTCATGGATTTTTCACGATGAGTATAATGAAATGTACGATGGCGAATATGTAATCTGTTATTTATAATTATGTACATGGTTGATCGTATCTAATCGCAAGCTACTATATATATATATATATGTATAATTTCTGAAATTTAAATTTCTTAATCTTACTAACAAATAAAATATTAAATAAACGAATATCATTAGCGTTATTTAAAGTTTACCACGAGAATTTATCTATGTATACACGTATGTATACATAATATATACATGTTAATTGTTAATAATTATTAGCTTGGTTCTCATTGATTGTAATACATAGGAATATTAATATTTTTTAAGTTAAATTACGACATGGCGTACATTGAAAGCCTTCGATTAATATGTCAATCAAATTTAGTACGTACCATGTATATATATATATATAGTATAGTATAATAGAGTATAGTTGATTAATTATTATTTTACCGGCGTTAGTACCCTGTGGATCTCTCGAAGCGTCGACTGCAACGATTTCACCGAGCATAACGATCTTGTTGTCACAACTACGTCTACATATCCAGTAGGTATCTCTTTCAAAGAGCTACCATCGCCAACTATTAGACGTTCGATAATGATATGAGAGAATTGCCAGGAACGATTCCCGTTTATCAAATATTCTGGTAGTTTTAGATTTCGGTCGACTCCGATCAAGTGCGTACTGTCCGAGTAAAATTGTATATTTTCACCTGTAACATTTAAACTTAATGCATGTATATCCACGTTACTTTGATGCTTATTTTTATAAAACAGAATTGCGTAGATATGCGTATAATACCTTAGAGGAATAATCTAATCAACTTTAACTTTGGTATAGTTGAGTCATGTTACGTTCATACCTATGCATACTGAATTATACAACAAGAAACGAATTAACTTAAGGCGATAACGTGATCCTATCAGCTGCCGAATGTTAATCGCCGATGGTCTTTTGCATTTTGCTAGGACGTTCGGAAATACATATTGTGACATTTGAATAAAGAGAGTAAATATTAAGGCAGACACGATTTTCACAGAAACTTTTGTATCGGTATTTTGTATCGTCTAACAATAAAAGCGTCTAACAAGAAAATACCGTTGCATTTCAATGTTACTGATAAAAGAGTTTCCTGTCGCAAATTATACTTGTGTAATTTATGACTACAGCTATACTATGTGACATAATCGACGCTCATCAAAACATTTGTAGGATACAAGTTCTACGATCGTAATGTCATTAAATATTCAATATATTAATATAGAAATAACATAAGACGATATTGTTTATCCTCTGTGAAAAGATACAGTTACTTCGTAACATCACGTATATTGTAATTTTGTCCTGCTTTACGTTGATATTGTATATCGAAGAAGTGTAGTTTATGTGTGTTTTTATTCATTTTTAAATTACATATTAGATTTATATCTAATCCTTTTTATTCAAAATTAATTTTATCGCCTTTTATCGAATTATTTTTTGCAAGTCATTTTTCGTTATTTAAAATCTCCTTTTTTAAATATAATTAATTCCTTTATTTAAGTTTGCTATAGAGAATCAATTTGGTCTCGATTTATTCCCAATATTTCGAGAGCGAAATTAGCATAAGATCGTATCACGTATGTATGCATATACAGGTTGGTTGGTAACTGGTGGTACAAGCGGAACGGGGGTGATTCTACGCGAAAAAAGAAGTCGAAAATATAGAATAAAAGTTTTTCGTTCGAGGCTTTGTTTTCGAGAAAATCGACTTTGAACTTTCGCTCGGTACGCGTGCGGTACGTTATAACGGATCTCACTGTAGATCGTTGTCTCGATGAAAAAATTAAAAAAAAAAATTAAGCTAGTCATCTTTTCCATTTATTTAGCAAGTTACTAACTTGAAGTCGAAGATATAGAATAAAAATTTTTTGTTTTTTTAATTTTTCCATCGCAAAATTGTGAGATCCGTTATAACGTACCGCACGCGTACCGAGCGAAAGTTCAAAGTCGATTTTCTCGAAAACAAAGCCTCGAACGAAAAACTTTTATTCTATATTTTCGACTTCTTTTTTCGCGTAGAATCACCCCCGTTCCGCTTGTACCACCAGTTACCAACCAACCTGTATATGCATACATACGTGCGTGTGCTTATAGCGAAGTAACAGAAGTGCGCTTTCGATACAACGGATAAAGCTTAGGCAGCGCGTATATGGAAGAATAAGAATTATATCGAATAACGAAGTATCTTTGTCTCTTATAATTTATAATTTATATTTAACGGTACAATGATACGTAGATGCAAAGTCGTCGAAATAATACGTATACTCCTTATCATTTTATTACTCGTTACCATTTCTGCTGCATACAACGATCTTTTATCGCACAAAATTATAATTAGTAGTACGCTGTTAATACGCGATTTATTATTCAAATATTTTTGTTCTTCCTTTTATTATCTTAAATTTGACCCACTTGCGAGGAACAATATCTTCAAGTCTTTACGCTTAATGCTTGATGTTTAATATCGACGCTCGATGCTCGTAGTGTATATTCATTTAATTATTCTAAGTCGTAAATATCGTAATGTAGCTGTGTGTTACATACGTATCCAAAATATCACGGATAATACGAGCGGTATAAAGACAAAAATTCCAAACAACTTTCCAACTGTCCATTTGCATTTTTGGAAGGAAAAATTGAAACGAGTTCTATAGGTGTTACGATATAAACCGCTGGCACAAATAAAAAATAATTGCTCGAGGAGTAAGTCTTCTCTACTTTCGGTAAGATTTAAACGTACCACGATTAAAGACGTCGTTTAATTTCAATAATTCATCCGGTAATAATAAATTAATATCTTTAGTATTAAGCTCAGTTTCGTAAACAGGAAAAAAAAGTTAATCACGGAAAAATCTCAGTGTATTATCGCGTACCAATTAATCACGAGGCGAAATACGTATTTAAGTAGGATTTCGGTTGAACATTACGATATTAACCGTTAATAATGTACGTACATGGAATGCACACCCGTTTTAACGCCAATCTCAAGCAGACGTATGCAACCCATGGATCGTAATACTTTGTCGCTTGAAACAATGTACTGTAACGACTTGAATAAATGCTTCTTATAAGGTACCATGAGTTCGGCACACTCCACTTCGAATCCGGTTAAGTGAACCTTGTAAACGTACTGTCTCAAATTTGGCCATTTTCGCAATATCGAAATCACCATGGTAAGAAAAATAAGCACTAACAATCCATAACTTGTAATCACGTCGCGCATCCACAAATCCTTACTGCTCATCTTTTGTTCTTTGTGGCCTACACTCGTGGAAAACTTCTTAAATATTTTCGTAACGTGTATCTTGCTGACCGAACCAACCGACTAAGTAAGAAGACCGAGCGGCGACACTTTCTAAGTTTCAATGATCGGCTTTGCTTGTTTCGCGCTTCTTATGTAAACCTCTTGCACTGATTTCGAATATGTTTTATAAGACATGCGAGTGTACATTAGTAGGCGAGTACACTTTAACACGGCCAGTGTTCGCTGAAACGAATATTGTTGGCTAATCATACACGATAAGATAAGTATTACTGCCATATTTTCTGAATGAGTACTACTTCATTATAATAAGTTCTATTTTAAAGAACGTAGTTAACCGGTCATTAGATTTTGCACTAAATAATACCAACATTCCTACGCATACATGACAAACAATTATTGTTATATCAGCTTTAGGAAAATATTCTCTGCTTTCCATCTTATTTGTACTATTTCGTTGGCTCAAATCCTACACGATACGCTGTTTAGTGTTCTTTGATGCGTTTACAACGTTAACATGTAATTTATACGAAACAAAATAGACAAACTCGAAGATGGTAATCCGCTGAGGGTAAGCCACCCACATGTTGTTTGCTAGAAATTAAGCTAGAAAAATTTACCGAATGTTCAGCTGGACAAATTGTAAAGTACAAATTAAATAATAATAATAAAAAGAAATTTAATTTATATTCTATAGTTACGCATAGATTGCTGCTACATGTTTCGAAATGTGCATAATGTGCACGATGAAAAAAGATCGCCACGAAGTTTATTTCAATATCGTCGATATCTTTTTGCATGTTATTATCAACCTCTTGTAATATAATGTGACGTTGTACACGGTATCAAGAGCAGTTCAATAACCTATGACACGATGACTTTGAAACGATCCGAGAAAAAAGTAAAAATTGGAACGATGCGAAAATAATAAAGCAAGACGAGGATAATGAATCGGTTGTCCGTGTTTGAATCGCATCGTTCCGTAAGCTCGAAATTCTATCGATATCGGCCAGAAACTAACGCAAATTTTCTAATTACTAGCAATACGTCTTCTATCCGAGACACGATTTCTAACAGAAGAATAATCAACGTGCCTTTAAATTCAAACGATTCAAATAAAGTTTTTGCTATATGCGATAGATCATTGTTGTATATTTTTGAAAAAAACGTAGACTTTGGACTTCGGTCTATTGTTTTCGATTATAGGCGCACAAACTTCGCCGCACTTTGATAAACTTAGAAATAAATAAACAAATATATATGTATATTCGCCATACGGTTCGCTGTAAAAAATCGGAGAGAAGACGCGAGAAGGAAAAGGGGTGGAGGAGGATGAGGAGGAGGAGGAAGAAGAGGAGAAAGAACGCGTGTGCTGAAAATTTTACGGAAGAGAACACGATTCGGCTGGTAGAAGAAGAGGGAGAACAATAGTCTCACGTTTTCGAAATGCGAGAAAGAGCGTACAAGTTAACAAAGGGGAAACAGCCAGCGGGCAAAAAGAAAAACGTTCGAAACGAACATATCGGCGCTAGGGGAGCATGATTCTTTGTCACTCGAGTTTTAAGAGTGACCACAAACAAAACGGGTTCGATCAATTTGGTCCCTCGAGCGAGTGCGTGCATTCGTTTGCCTCTTGCTCGTGCTCTTACGCGTACGTACACGCACCATACATATATCTTTGCGTTTCACATGCACGAAACTCGAAATTCGTTCGATTCAGAAGCATTTCGCCAGCTCCAGAGAGGCGTTTTGTTGTTGGCACTGGGGCGGAGAGGAGGCCGACCGTTTTCGTAATGGCTCGTTGATTCCAGAGAATCGCCGTAAAAAATCATACATACATCTTCCCTTCTTCGTTCTTCGTCGGCGTTTTTATTTTCTCTTACTACGTGCTCGTCGTGGCTCGCTCTGTTCCTCGACGTTTCACTTCGAAAGAGTTCAGCTATATCGGGTCAAGATACATTCGACATCTCAGGGACGTTTTCAATCGTATTTTGCAGATCCTTTGGAGATCTTGAGAAAATACAGCAATCGATAACACCATATTTATCTACGACGATAAAATCATATTTATTTGATCGTATTCTTACGGTCAAGATGATTACACGAAATTAAAGCAGGCGGACCGTGAGATAGAATTGTATACTATGCAACTAAGAGGCACGTAAGATGTCTCTTATACGTTGGAAATATCTTGGTTCGATATAATTGGTCGAACAATATTTTCACAGCGATAACTGCGATATTTTTACAGCGATAACTGAAAAATCGCGTTTTTTGAGTTGCGACACTTTTCGTGCAACGGTACGATACGCGCAAACATTAAATTTGTCTTATTTGGTTAGAAAAGTACACGTCCTTTTACTCGACGAACTAATTTTTTTTAGTTCGGTATTTAATTCGTTGTCTACTCGACTGGAAAGTTTCGGTATTTTTGTCCCCGCGTTCTTTTCATCCCGCTTTTTGTCATTCGAGAATGCCCGAAGGCTCGTCAGCAAATTTAAGTTGGACACGTACAAGCACGTGAACAGTTCTTCGAGTACTTGGACGGCTTATTGGTGAGCACGAAGCGAACGGCCTACCTATCTGTTTGATCTTTCGAGAGTGAAAAATATTTAAATGCTGCCGTTGCTGTTTTATATTTTACCCACTTGCGCGCGTCACTCCGCTTCTCCTGACTTTCCCCTCGCAAACAAAGCCAGTATTTGATAAACTACCCGTCCACAACTTTCATGCAAAATACCTCGAAATGTTATCATTAAACGATACAAGACAATATCCCCTTAACCTACGATTTACGTTCGAAAATTTTGCCCCGAAAACGTAAACAAGCTATTATATATTATACAGGGTGGTTGGTAACTAGTGGTACAAGCGGAAAAGGGGTGATTCTACGCGAAAAAAGAAGTCGAAAATATACAATAAACATTTTTCGTCTGAGGCTTTGTTTTCGAGAAAATCGACTTTGAATTTTCGCTCGGTACGCGTGCACTTTATCGCGTCTCGTTATAACGGATCTCACTGTAGATCGTTGTCTCGATGAAAAAATTAAAAAAAAAAATGCATTCTTTTTTTTTACGACGGCCTTGCCTCGAATTTCACTATTCTTTCTATTTCTCGTGAGGTCCGTTAACTCGAAGCCTGGCTGAATGTTTATGAAAATGAGACTCGTAAACCGGTGGAAATTGCCGCTGAACAGAATTTAGACGTTGAAACGTCCATCTCGAGATAGCTATCTCGAGATCGTTCTGTTGCAACGATGAATTCCAGTATATAATCCTTTGCCACTTGAATTTTCTTCACTTACGAGACGTGATAATTATAATTTATAATAATAATCGATACGGCTTTTTCAATTTAACCCGTATTTATATGTCTATTATACAGGATGGTTGATAACTGGTGGTACAAGCGGAAAGGGGGTGATTCTACGCGAAAAATTGCAAATTTTTTGTTTTTTTAATTTTTCCATCGAGACGACGATCTACAGTGAGATCCGTTATAACGTACCGCACGCGTACCGAGCGAAAGTTCAAAGTCTATTTTCTCGAAAACAAAGCCTTAAACGAACAATTTTTATTCTATATTTTCGACCTCTTTTTTCGCGTAGAATCGCCCCCTTTCCGCTTGTACCACCAGTTACCAACCACCCTGTATATTATATTTGTCCCGATCATCGTACTACGGGCTATGCCCGTAGTTGTAGGTTAAGGGGATATGGAACGCTACTTATCATATCTTATTTACATCTTCTACTAGCGAAAGATTATTTTCCAACGTTTCGTAAAATTCCATATCCTAATATTATAAACTATAACGTGAATTTACATACTTGCGATCGTAGCAAACAATTAATCAACGAACTAATAATTTGCATTAATACGAATACGAAGCATCGTTACCTGTAGTTAAAGTATATCTTAGTCGGTGTTCCGACTCTTCTAGTTAGTCGTCGGTATCCCATTTGCATCCAAGCGCGGATTAATCCGCGCGCTGCGACTGTCTTCTATCGCCATTTTTTTTTTTAAATAAATAAGTTTTACTTTCTTCCTCTGTTATAAAGGATGCAAGATGCGATGTCCACGAAGTAACATTGTTTACCAATCGGTTTAAACGGTAAATTTTCGATAAACTCCACGAAGAATTCGGATGTCACCTACTGCACCTACGACCGACCGCGCGCGGTGACAGGGACCAGTCCTCTTAAGTAGGGCCATGATGCAAATGGGGTATACGTATGTAACGTAATTCTAAAAACGCGTTCTTTCGCGTCGATTATTCCGATATCGTAATTTTTAGAAGCACCTCGAGTATTTTACCTCGAGTATTTTTACAACAAATCCCGTATAATATATTCATCGTAGGAGGGATTCAACTTGAGCGAAACACGACGCCGTGAGGCATACAAGACGTACTCGAGAAGAAGCTCTTTTTTTCAAGTGTCGCTACGGCAGCGAAGTCGACGGCATTGTCTCCATTGTTGGCGAATCGTAATCAATATTTTCACAATATGGCGCCATTGTGCTTAGCACGAGCTAGGTGCAAGGGTTCTTCGTGTACTCTGTGAGAAGCTTTTATTTCTCGGCATCGTCACGGATCATTGTTTAACAAGTACAGTAAAGTAACGCAAAATAGAGTATGGCGAAACGAAGAGTCCGTCATATTTGCCTCGTACCATTGTTGTTCGATGCATATTAGCCAAATATTCGATCCGGTAGAATTTTCTAAATTTTCTATACGATGCTTTGGAATCGCGACTTTGATCGAGAAAGCGACGATAGTTTGACGACGAAGCTCGAGAAACGTAGCTTCCTGGGCGCCTGTCGGCGAGCAACCAGTCATATACTTTCCAGCTTCCGTGGAATTTCGATAAGGTTTTCGATTAAAAAATCGCGTATTTCCTCGTATAGATACGATCCTTTGATTAAAATTTCTATTTAGAAAATTCGATTCGATATGTTGTTACGTACGAATTCGTCAACGATTATCAATTACATTTCTGTAAGATTATTACTTACAATTACTTCGATTTCTCTGCGGGCACCGTATCGATTTTAACGCAAAACTTAAGAAAACGCCGAATCCTTTTCTAACTAGAATATAAATTAATTTTACAATTCCTATGTCCACTCTGACTTTTATTAAATCGCTGTAATTATCGGTGTACCATTGCAACCATTGTGTAGCACCGAGTTTACCGAATCACCAGCAAAATATCATTCTCAAGGAAGATACCTCCGATTTTACAGTCCACGTTAATGCCATGTTTTCGTTTCAAGGTAGTTAGGCATCTTTCGGTATCCAAACATCGCAGCAATATTTCACGCAACGAGAGTCGCGTGGTACTTTGTAGCGTTAGCGCATGCCACGGCCAAGGTATCAGGTCGTAAACTAACAGACGCATTAACTAAGGCCGACACAATACATCACGCGTCAAACAAATCATAAACGATCACAGTACATAAAGAAAACTATAGATCGAATAAAGGAATACCGTAAAAGCGATGGGTCGTGCTCTTGATTTACGACAAGTGCTTATTTCCGAGGTTACGGTAACACGCTGACACGAGGACACTTCCTCTCGATTTAGTTTCCTAACGGATTTTCTCTCCTTTCGGTTCCGGTATTCTCGTTTCGTGGACGATATTCTCTTTTAAACAATTGCTTGCGATATCAAATTCAGCTTCTGTCTCTGTTAGATCGTCTCATAAATAACGCGGTCGTTGGTTTTCGTATATACAGTTTAAAAAATTGCACATTGACGCTTTATCGGCTATCGCGTGCGGTATTCCGATATCAGACGCAAACTGTGCGATTTGTTTCTGTTCCGTACAATCGCGCAGCCTAATTTACGGTTTCGATGCGAACAGTTGCAGAGACGTGCGTTAATTCGAAACTAATACAACGCTGGTCGATAGGCCCACCTCCGTCGTGTCTGTTTTAAGTAAGAAACGATAAGGGGGAAGAAACGGGAACAGAAGCGTTCTGTTTCCCAACAGAAGGAGATTTGGAAAGGAAATATTTATGAAGAACGCAGAGAAGAAGGCGTTGTGGGTTCGAAGTAAGAGATCCGAACAGGGCTCTTTTCCCCGAAAGATCGGTGTCGGCAAAGGAGAGCGACAGAGGTTCTGTCGGGACGAGAGCTCGTCGGCTCTCTCTGTAGTTCGATCGTGGGCGGAGCGTCGCGGTGCGCGGCGTCGTGTGTGAAGCAGAAATTGTCAATGGACGGTATTGTTGGGACGCTGGTGCGTGGCGGGAAATAATAAATGGCCGAGCTGCCATGCTTCGGTCCTGTAAAAACCTACGATATCGGGCAACACCCTCTTTTTTCCCTCGACGCTGTTAATGCGCAAAATCTTTGCACCGACGTCAGCCTCCCTTCTTCCACGTCGGCCAACCTACCGACGCTTCTTCTCCATCAAAATGGAATCTATTCAACGCCTTGCTCGATTTTCTATTAAGTTCAACCCTTAATGCGTCCATCGAGTTTCCGGGTTTACCGACACACCGCAGGAACCGTTTCAGTTTTTCTTTTTTTCAACTTTACCGAAACTCGCTCGTTCTCGTCCCTTTCGCTCCGTTCTTCGTATCAACGGTCTTGCAAATCGATCCGATAATTGCAACAAATTAATCGATCACCTGTCTCGCGCGAATATCCGAACGCTCCAATTTCGCCAGCGCCGTAACGAGACACGGCTATCGCGAGTGTATCGATGAAATTCGAAACGAATTTCAAAATATTCCAAGATGGTATCTCACTAGGGGGTAGCCATCCGCATGTTATATTATTGTACCACTAAGCTATGATATTTTACCAAATGTCCTACTGGACAAATTGTAATAAATAAAATTCAAATAAATAAAAAGAAAAAAAAATATTTAAAAATGTACAAAGAAAGTCCGCCATACTCCTCGAAGTAACGCAACTTCGTCTTGAGAAATTTTCTCACGCAGCGATACATATGGCGAATGATCGATAACACGTACGTACATCTAACGTTATTAGAGAAACACCTTACGTATCTGTCGGTGTAGTATCGTGTCGTGCGAATTATGAACAAGCGGTTGCTGAGCACGTACGCGATGGCGCTAAGACAAAAGACACGAGGCTAAGACAAAAGACAAGGGGTTGCTATGGGACATAAACGAATCAACAGCAGTATGAGTTGAGAAGCCAGAGAGCGCGGATCGCGTTGACGAGAGTTGTTAATTAATTATCCAGTTGTCTTTAATTATTATACGTTTGTCGCAATTGGTTCATGTTAAATAACCATTGCTTTCTGTTTAATTTACATCTGCTTAATCCATTTACCGTTGATAAACTGATCATAGTTATTTACGATACTACGCTAACATTACGTTCGCGGAATTAGAGAACCTTATTAATTAGAACACCTTATTAATGTTAAGAATTTTACGTCGATTAATTATAAGCAGCTACGTGCAATCTTACAATTTTCCTTGCTAAATGTACCTGAATGTATAGAAGCGCGTGGACGTTTAGCACTGGCAAAGAGAAAAATCGCAAGCTAACATTCGTGTCACGATAGGCTATTAGTATTTTACGACACGATATTATCCGTGTTGTCACGGCTGTCGCTAAAAATCAGTTTCGATCTGTAGCAGGTCGAACGACGCGACGTACCAGTCTCGGAGAAGAGGCATACGACTTTAGAGGGAAAAAAGCGTCTTTTTCGTTTACCAGATAAGTATAGATCCAGACATCCATTGTTCGCAAACATTGGAAAGGGATCGGTACAAAACTACGTTGCTCGCACGCGGCGATCTTTCTTTTTCATCGTCTCTCCGTAAATCTGGCATGTTTAACCGTGACGCAATGAACATCAGTAATTTACAACCGTATTCTTCGACCACCCGCCGATTACCTTAACTTCCCCGAACAACGTCCTCTTTTCAAATCTGCAACTTGTTACTCGCGTATTCCAATTTTTTTCTTATTCTGTCGTTATTGTCGTACCTACTCGTCAGGTATTCGTCTGCGAATTGTGCGAGATTATGCAAAAAGAAACGATCAGTACCTGCTATTATAAGTTACGATCCTATTTAGAGCGTATTCGTTTTTCAAGCTACGTCGAAATATTTATCGAACGTTTATTTATTCGTCGACATTCGTCTATACATCGAGAATGTTAATTAGATAATATTGATCTACGTTTTGCGATGGGTTCTTCTCGTTTATTTTACAAGTAATAGCCCTCCTACGTACACAGATATAATACGTTTTATATGACATTATCGACGATAACGTTAAAATTGATAATATCGATAGATAACGTTAAAAATTCGGAATTCCTTTACTCGGCAAACTTTATACGGCCACGTGTTTCGATAACAAGCTCTCCTCGATACAAAAAGGCTGTCACGACGTCGCGTTGAAATTTCAGCAAACCGAAGTAAACGAATCGAATTCACTGGCAACGTTTCTCGCTCCGTTCTTCGCGCTGCCTTTTCGTACCTGGAAAAATACCGGATGCTAACGCCACCACCATCGTCGTCGCGGACTTGTTTCTCTACCATCGGCATCCAACCACCATCGTCCATGTCGCTTGTTCTGCCAGCAGCATCTGGATCTCGCATAAAGACCAACCACCACAAACAAAAGGTCTCACAAATCGACAGCCCCGCCCTCAAGAAGAAAGAAGTCAGGGGTCCACGCCGACAATACTCTGGCATGTTTTTCAATATTTAGTCATCATGACTTTTCGTCGGCCCTTTCGGGCGAAATCTCCGCGTCGAATTGGAAACTAGATAATTCAATTAGAGAGCAGCTGCCGCTACAGCTATACGCGCAGGTAGAGCCTACCTCGGGATTATAGGGAGACCGTGGAGACGCGGAGAATTGAAAAGAGTACAGCAAGGCAGCCTCCGCGTTCACCGAAATCCATGATATCTTTATTTGCACTTCGCCGCTGCCTTTTCTCTCATCTTCGTCGAAAGAAAAAATTAGTAGCCTGAAAGAGGTATTCCTCTTTCCTTGATACGGATCGTTTTATAAACATCGTCTGGAACACGCATTGTGCACGGTTTTGTTTAGAATTAGAATCGACTGTTTATAGTATCGAGAGTCTGTGGTCTAAGGCTCGCGTATCAAACATTTTCATACGGTATAAATTATTTGCTAAAAATCATATTTGCTTTATTAGATTATCGTACGATAGAAAAGTGCAATCAACGGAATTTCATACCGTTAAAAGTCTGTAATAACGAATTTGTTATATAGCAACAAATCGGAGTTCTATATACGTAATTCAATCCTATTCCAAAGCTATTTTCTTTTATTATTTAATTTGTACTTTAGAATTTGTCCAATTCGTTCAGTAAACGTTCAGTAAATTTATCTTGTTTCAATGCGCGAAATAAACTTTTGTCTTGTAACGATAAAAATTGTTTTTTTATTTATTTATTTATTTACATTTTACAATTTGTCCAGTAGGACATTTGGTAAAATATTATGGCTTAATGGTATAATAATATAACATGTGGATGGCTACCCCCAGTGGGATACCATCTTCGAATTTAACGATAAAAATGTACCTGTTTTATCGTGTTATAGAGTATCGCAGAGTATCGATATAGACTACAGAGTTTTATCGTGTTACATACTAAAGATATAGTTCATACGTTACATACATACATTTACAATTATTAACGTTCCATAATATTCTATAACACGATATAACAGGTACATTTTTATCGTTACAAGCCAAAATTTTTTTGTGCACTTTGAAACAAAATAAATTTACTGAACGTTCAACTGGACAGATTGTAAAGTACAAGTTAAATAATAATAAAAAAAAAAAAAAATAGCTTTGGAACAACAGTAAACGTCTGTAAAACATAGTTTTACTCCATATGACCGAATTACATATAGAAAACTCCGATTTGTCGCTATATGACAAAATTAAAAAGGAAACGCGCAACAGATCTCATAAAGGATATAACTTAACACGAAGATGGTACCCCGCTGGGGGTAACCACCAACATGATAATCAAACAGCCAAAAAATTCTACCAAATGTCCAAATTGGACAAATTGTGAATGTAAACAACTAAAAAAAAAAAAAAATTCAAAGCACTATCGTTCCAAGAAAGTTACTCACTTTTATGATATACGGGGTGGTTGGTAACTGGTGGTACAAGCGGAAAGGGGGTGATTCTACGCGAAAAAACAAGTCGACAACATAGAATAAAAATTTTTCGTTCGAGGCTTTATTTTCGAGAAAATCGACTTTGAATCTTCGCTCGGTACGCGTGCACTTTATCGAGTCTCGTTATAACGGATCTCACTGCAGATCGTTGTCTCGATGGAAAAATTAAAAAAAAAATTAAAAAAGAAATTTTTATTCTATATTTTCGACTTCTTTTTTCGCGTAGAATCGCCCCCTTTCCGCTTGTACCACCAGTTACAGAAAATTTGTTTAGAAGAGATAATTTAAAATTTATTTTATAAATGTATTTAGTTCAACTTTAAAAGTACGTGAAAGGAAGTTCGATACATAGCATCGTAAAATTCGATGACAGAGTCACAGCTTCGTAGCGGAAGGCAAAGCAGGCTATCCCATAAGAGTCCCATAGGCATTGTAAGAGGGCGATTATGCACGCAATAAATAGATTATCGGCGATAGTGACTCCTGTGGTGAGTGACGAATTTTCCTGAATACTCGTTAAGAATTCGTCCAAGACCTACCCCGAAAGGCAGGATCAACCACTTTCCGAAAAAATGCGAGGGAAATGTGTCGGAGGAAAAGCTTACAGAAGGTTTCTTGCGAGACAGTCACGGTGAATTTCAAAAATTAGTTGCGTCTGGTGCCTCTTGTTCGCCTCTGTCCTCCGAGTACAATCGAAGACATCATGTCGCGTAAGTAAGTAATGAAACGACGCTCGCATTTGTGCCAATCGTAGCAAATATTTACTGCTGATTAAAATTTACATTTCTTTATCCATATCTCTTATCTTAGAAGAAATTATTTTAGAAGAAATTTATTTTTATTTTTTAATCTCACGCTAAGATCCATTATAGATGCAACCTGGTATGTCACCAACGAACTAATACATCGCGACCTCGAGATACCCACAGTCAAAGAGGAAATAGCAAAATATAGCGACAGATATAGCGAAAGAGTCGACGAACATCGAAACCCCCTAATCACTGGATTACTTGATACGTCGCACCAGATCCGCAGGCTGAAGAGACACTACCCGTTAGACCTAAACGCTAGATTTAACTAGTTATTTATATTAAACAATATTTACTTACTTACAACACTTACTTAAAAATTATACTTATCTAGAATAAGTATCAACTTACTATAAATATTTAGTCATGTCACTGCGCCAAGCCAGAAAAAATTACTGAAAATTCTCAATGCGAGAATTGATTGTAAATATTAATAAATAAAAAAAAAAATTTTTTTTATTTTCGGGATTATACGTATATATACGTTTTCTTATTTCTTCTCATTGCTCCTTAAAATTACACTTTTCCTATCGAAACGCTTATTATAAACAGAGTACGTAGCGCAGTCTCGGAGTATACGTAATTGTAAAAATTTGATATCAAACGATCCTTCGGTATTTTTCTAACAATTTTCCAACGATTAAAGCAAATGCACGCGCATACGTATAACGGTAAGCGAGCACGCGAGAAGATGATCGGAAATTGACTTACAATGAACGAATCGAGATAGAATAGGCAAGAAAGGGAGAAAGTGTCGCTGCCTGCGGTTCCGTGGAAAGAAATTTCTGAAGGAGAAATAATTCGGATTTATCGAACGATAGCAGGATGCGCTCGACGGAAGAGGAGATCCGCCAGGTGTGAAACCGACGAGCCCCGACTTAATGGAGCCACAAATCAATCGCACGATGGGCCATCATTACTTTTGCTAACACAACGTGTTTACCACACAGAAACCGAAGAGGAAAGCTTTCCTGCCACCACGAGGGGCAGACACTGATCCACCTCTCATCCCTTACGCTCAATCGCTCGTATTGTGTCGCATCGTGTACCGCGTGTGCAGAACAAAAATCATTTGGCGCTTTCTATTTGCTCCTTCATGCTAATCGAACGAGACTAAAGCTGACCCCTGTTCTTCCAAACGTATTCATCTATGCGCAGCCAATATCCATCACTCGATACGATACATTGTACGCGATCAACGGCGAAACCAACCTTTCACTTTTGCATTTGTACGCGAACTTGCTTTGCGTTCTTTTCGCAGTCGCGGGTTATCGCGAGTTTTTCAACATTTCGTTGCACATTTCGTTGAAACGTATCACGAACAAGTATCGAACATATTGGAATACAGGAGATCGTCGACGATTTGAATCCTTATCTTAAACGTAAAAGAACAAACGTACGATTTTCGGTCGGAATGTTTTATTTTTTTTTTTATATTTTTAGAAACATCGATATCGAAATATATCAGGTGGTCCGAAAAGTTTCGTTCGTTTTATAAGGAAATAATGGACGCACGACATTTTCCGTTTTATATTATTGTATCGAATAAAATTACGTATGATTTATTTTGTTCTATCGAAATAAAAATCACAACAGATCAGGTTTCATGTTCGTATAAAGATGCATCGTTGTAAAAGAAAGACACTTTCCGGACAACCTAATACCATACAATTCTTAAGTTTTGCTTTCGTTTTTCTTAATTTTCCATATCTCGATCGCTCGTTAATAATACTCGTAAAAAGTTTCAACCAGTTGCGATTTAAGTATAAATTTTATTTTCGCCACAGAACGACACATTTTCTTCTTATCTTTCCAAGTCTATAAATTCATCATCGGTCGCTTACAATACGAAGATTTTACTGTTATCGCCTTTCATCTCTCTATTATTCGCCGACCAATACCACAAAACGACGAATTAACAAAGATGCTGACAAGCTCTTTCGTCTCTGCTTACACAAGCTCTCAGGTTCACGATTATCGAACCGCGTTGCGCTAATTCGACGACTACCGTATTAGTCTCTGTCGATAGACGTATACGCAACGTGTTTTCTGCTCGTCCCGTGATACGTCCCGTAGCTTACGACACGATTTCTAACTTTATTACTATTAGTTGGGCGTGCTCGTGGCGGCTCTATTATCGTCCATCGTGTGAAGGAGAGATTCGTCTTTTAGGCACCGCAAACGTTATGTATATACTTCTGTCTCTTGTTAGTCTTATTAGCGTCCCCTTTCATCTTTCACAGGGCCAAGAATCGAGCACCTACCGTGTGATTAATGAGGCGTTTATGGATCGTTAGAACGCCCAGCGGCGATTTACACTTCTATTCGGAACTGATTATGAGAGTAATTTTTATCGCTTTATCCTACTTTGGTAGCGGTATCGATGCCAAGATCGATGATTTTACCGACTCGATTAATTTCACGTCTCTTCTATTTCATCTACCGATTTATCGGAGACAATCAATATTCTTACGTTTCTTTGCCCAATCGTAAATAACCGTTTAACGCGATTCGACGACTCGAGTGGTTTATATCGAACGTCAAGCCATAACGGCATCGCTATGATCTCTTGAAACGGATTTCTAATACATTTGATTTTAACGAAACATCTAGGCGAATATTTAAACCATTTAAAACTACGCTGCATGTGTAAAACATTCCATTTCGCGTAATTGTTTATGCGAATAAGATCGCGTCATTGAGATCAGGAAGCGCAATTGTTGCAATACCAGTTACAAGGATTATATCGTAAGAAGTCTTATCTTGGTTTAAACGATTTTGGTTACGAATAACCATCTTTATCGTACATTTGGCCTCCGATGAAAAACGACGTCCGAAGCTAATTTTTATTGGTTCGCGATTTCGATATCGTTTCCAACGATCAGCTCTCGACTTGCTTCTCGAACTCATTTTCGAAATGCCCGTTGCAAAGTTAATTTTGGAATCTCCATGGCATCCTCAGTTCCTTCCGTTTCCTCTGATTTCTTGTTAATTTTCTTTTAATTTTTATCTTTTATTTAATCGTTTACATTCGCAATTTGTCCAGTTTGGACATTTGGTAGAATTTACTTTCCTTGTTAATGGCAAAGTATATATATTACATAGCTCGTGCTATTCGATTCTTGCGTCTGGCGCGAGAGCTTTCAGACTGAATTTCATTTTCAATTTGATTTGGCGGAAGTTAAAAAAATAATTCACGCAGAGTATGTGATTCGAAAGTTTGCGCGAATTCAAAGGTTCACACGGAAACTAGAGAAATCGAAGAAGCACAATTCGATACATTTTTACGAGCACGTCGTTCATAGGTTGGGAGAACTTGGATCTTTGAACAAGCCACAAACAAGCAAACAAAGAGAAGCAGCTCGATTGTTATGTCACAGTAGCGGCACAATGCGGATGACAATTGTATCCAACAATAAGGCTATCCTACACTACCGCTTCATAAATTAGTCGCTCAGGATCCTATGACGAATCCTGGGGGACGCGTTCGCACGTCATTCCTAGTTACGAGGACAATAGGATCAAAAATGCTGTCATATGAAACCTCGTTGATCTCTGATCGGCTTTGCCAACAGTTTTATCGCTTCTACGCGAAATCGTTTTTTAAAGCAACTTTAAACGAATCTTGCTCCAACGACGCCTTTTTTCTTATCTGCATCGCGCGTTGTTTCGTACAAAGTTATTTGTTTTTGTACATTTATATTAAAGTCTTCGTTGTACGTACGTATATGCAGATAAAAATATGTTTACCAACAAACGCGTGTACCCTGCCTTTGTATTTGCTAACTTTTCTTTCTTTCGTTTGTACAGCCACAAATTGGATTTTAATAATATCTTCGTTATAAAAGATGCTCCGTTCTTCTAACAATTTGTCTCTGTACTTGGACTGTACTTTCGTTGAACGTACGAACAAACTGTTTACCTGGTATCAATCTACGTTTCGAAGATATCAATTGCAGAGCGAAAAATTGAACCCAGTTAATCGATGGATATCTCGTTCATTTCTCGACTACTTTTTATATCGTACGAAAAACTCGCAAAATGTCATCGAAGGAAGACTGTAAAACTCAAGCTTTAGTCCTACGAAGACGCAATCTGCGAAACTGTATTAAGACGAAGCGCGCAAGACACGAAAAAAGAGCGCTAGATTATCCATAATGAATGTATTATGAGCCCTAAATGGAGCATTGTACGGTTATTTGTAAGTGTATACCTATCTGTGATATGTCAGATTTTTGGAATTTGATGCTGCTTCGACAATGCTGTTCGCCTTGAAGAGCGCAACCTACGTAATCCTAGCTAGGGATAATCTGACTTCAATGGAGTGACGCGATACGAATTTCCAGTATGAATGCGCTACTCGGCTCGTTCCTGCTTACAGAGCCACTTTTCTCTCCATCTATTTCGATGTTCAAGTATCTCGGTTTACGCTTTACAAGATACCGATGACTTCCAGCTTAAACGAAATACGTCGAATACTCGGGAAAGTTAGAAATTATAAGGTTGCCCGAGAAGTGTCTGCCTTTTACAGACACGTCTTTTACAACAACGCATATTTATACAAACACGAAACCTAATCTGTCGAACGTTGCGATCTTTATTTTGATAGAACAAAATACATTCGATAAAGTAATATAAAATGGAAAATGTCGCGCACCCATTATTTATAAAACGAAAGAACGACCCGATAATTTTCACAAGCGCCCTATTTTGAAGAAAATTGCTTTACGTTCTCGATCACTATATTAAAATCTCTTTGGACCTATGAATCCAACTATGGGGAACAGCGAGTAATTCCGACATAGAAATTCTTCGACGATTCCAATGAAAAATTCTAAGATCCTTAACAGATGCACCTTGGTATGCTACGAACGAAACGATACATCGCCACCTTAAAATACCCATTCTTAAAGAAGAAATATCCAAATTCGATATAACGTAAAAATTAACAACCACCAAAACTCATTATTTGACAGATTAAAAAGACATTGCCCTGTGGATTTAAACATTAGATTTAAACATTAGATAATCACTCATTATTCACGTTGTAGTACCACGCTAGAATAATTTACTTGTAATTCTCAATGAGAATTGATCGTAAAAATTCTACCAATTAAAAAAAAAAGATCACGAGTGTTCTATAACAAATGGCACAATTTACAGTCCTATACAGTCTATTTGCCAACTTACAGTCTGTTTGCAAAAAAATATGCGAATCGTAAAAGACTAGTATTAGGTAGTATTAGGTAGTAAAAGGTAGACGAGTACTAATCCCTTAACCTACAATTACGGGTATAATCCGTAGTCGATGATCGGACCAAACGTAAATATTACGGTCATAGCTCGTAATCGATGATCGGGCCAAACATAATATATGATATAATATGTAATAGCTTGTTTACGTTTTCGGGCCAAAATTCTCGAACGTAAATCGTAGGTTAAGGGGTTAATCAAAGATTGATGTTCGTATGACAGCATGTAGAGACGTTTTCTAAACGATATGTTTAGTCGTTATCGAATACATTGACAAATTCTACTATATATACAGGGTGGTTGGTAACTGGTGGTGGTACAGGCGGAAAGGGGGTGATTCTATGCGAAAAAAGAAGTCAAAAGTATAGAATAAAATTTTTTTTTTTAATTTTTCCGTTATAACGAGACGCGATAAAGTGGACGCGTACCGAACAAAAATTCAAAGTGGATTTTCTCGAAAACAAAGCCTCGAACGAAAAATTGTTATTCTATATTTTCGACTTATTTTTTCGCGTAGAATCACCTCCTTTACCAGCCTGTATCATCAGTTACCAACCACCCTGTATATACGATTTATTATAAAGTAAATTATCTGTAAGCGAATCTTTCATTCGTATTGACCGGTTTTGCGGGTCATGAAAGCGACGCTCCCTGTTAAAAGATTCAACGCTATTTGAATCTTTTCCTTCTGATAGATGTCTCGTCAGATAGGAGTTACTTTGGTTGCGCGTAACTCGATACCTAGATTACTAGAGGGTAGCAAAAGGAAGAAGAGGAAAAAATGTAGACCTGAAGCAGAGCAGGGTCACGACCGTTGTATTTGCTCAATTTACAGTTGCGTAATTTCATAATGAAGGGCCAACGTTTCTGCTTCCCTTTTTCCCTTGTACGGTCGATTTTTCTATGCCTAAAAATGTTACAATAGGCAACTTGGCCTTTTGAGAATCTGCGAACGAACGAGCCCTCACAAAGCGCGACTCTCGTTTCGATAGAAGTACACAAGGTGTCGTGTTTCTCGGTTGTTTTTACGTATAAGGAACACAAAACAAATCAATAAGGGTAGTTTTCCCAAAACAATCAGCTTCTACGGTAACACGGCATTGTGCAAACACAATCACCGATCAATCGTACGACTAACAAAAGCTATGTTAAACATCGATTCTCTGTCACGTCGTGTCGTTCGAACGTTCAACGACCTTGTATCTTCTACGTACAATTTTATTTGCATAGTCATCGCAATACGTCGTAACGATAACGAATAATTTTTCTCTCATAAGCCGAGGGAAAAGAAATTTCAAAAGAAGAAGAAGATACACGAAAATACGAATTTATAGTTATTCGATTTTGTTAACGTAAAGTTCGTCTTTTCGTTTCGTTTCAAACTTTAACGTTTTTTTACGTGCACGTGTTGTTTTCTTTTCGGGGAAGGTTTTAGTTACACACGGATTAGCTGCGAGTTATGCTTACATAGACGGATAAGGATTTGTTTTCGATATATAACGAATCCTTGTGTTTGCCTCAATTAGGTGGGGTCCATTTGATACAGCGCTTTGTATTCGAACCTAAAATAACACTTGCAGCTCGTCCAATCTTTTTTCTAAGCCTTCTTTGAATTTTTCGGACGATCGCATCGTAATGACTTTGTTCTTCGGAGAAAGTTCTACCAAACGAATTTCCAAGCCGACGTTTCAAGCTTTCCATAGATACACCGTGTAGTTCTCGTGTTTTTCGATATAACATATGTACAAGTACGCGAATATCTTCTTACGTTCAAATATATTATTTATAATAAACATATATTTACCGAATGTCCAGCCGGACAAATTGTAAAGTACAAATTAAATTAAAAAAAAATAAACATCCGATACGTACAGACGACAACGAGAATCGTGCGAATTCCTTCGTATTAAACAATTTGCGTAAGTTATTTGGTTAAACTATCGATAAGTAACGTCGTAAATCGATATTTTTAGCACGCGTAATTTATTCGCTGATTTCGTTCAATTAGCGAAAACCGACGAAATAAAGTAAATTACGCGTGTATATGTACGGACATTGCGATCGTATACGTACACGTATAAGGCAACGCGCGTCTAAGAAGAGAGCAAATATACACAAACTTGCTAATTTCTATAGACACGGTGATTTATGAAACAGCGAACTACGATATAAACGTGTTCCTTGGATCGTGAACAAGATCTATGGAAGTGGTGGAAATTTTTCCATCGGCGTATAACGTAAGTAATAGAACTAAGTTTCGCGTAGATATTTCTATACGTTGAAATATAGCGTGAACATGAAAAATCGTGTAACGTGAAAATGTTAACGCTGGTCGCGTTAATAACGGCGATCAGCACGTTTCGCCGAGAGCGTAGGAACATTACAGCGCGTCTTAAGACATGCATAATGGCGGGTCACCGTAACTAAAAGGGCTAATCATGACAAATGCAGCCGTTACTGCCTCTTCAGGGGTCTGGGGAGACTTCAAAAGCATCTCGTAGGCTGCTGTACGAGCATCTTCGTTCTCAGGATAGGTCACCTTCGAAAATTCTCGCGGTGTTCCGTCATTTTTATCTGTTGCTTCTTTCGCTCCACCAACACCGTCCAGCCGTGAACGAGTCAAGCTTTTGCCAGCCGTGCCATTGTTTCTTGAAAATCTTTGACTGTCTTCGTTTCTGAGTATTTCGTGACCAGAGTGCAACAGATGACGATGACGAACATGCTGCGAGTCTATTTGTTCAACTGCCCTTTCAACTTCCATCGGCAACCGTGAGGACGAAACGCGTTCTTTGCAAGTTTGCAAAACACCGCATTAATTAACGACGTGCCAACCCGCTGAATAATTTATCCGGTTAAATTTAACGTATGCCTGTACAATTTACACAGGGTGTCTCCTTAATCGCGCTACACCCACAAACAGGGTGGCTCTTCGTCGAAGTATCGAATAAAGCTTTTCTCTACGCGATACAACGACGAATTTCATCTCGATCTTCTCTTCTTCCGTGTCTCGTGCTCTCCACTTTCTAACGTCCTCGTTTCTAACGTACCATGGAGCGTTTACCGTTGTTCTAAGAATTTTAGCTTGCATTGTCTCTAGTTTGCTTATGTGGCTCATCGCCGCTGTTTCCCTAGTCTGCCAGAAAAGTATCTTCTTAAATCGGTTCAACCGTTTCATTTAACCCCTTCTACGGGTCTTTTTCTTTCCTTTGTTTACCCGACCGGCTGTGATCACTTAACGTCGCATCCTACGAGTATTCTATTCTTTGCGATACTTTTGTCTCTTCGTCTTATCCTTCGTTTCATTCCGGGTTTGCGCACGTAATCTGTTTGCACATGTTGTAAAGATCATGGGTTCGACGAAACAGTTAGAAATGTGTGCGAGACGCAAATTTCTATCTTTGCGAAGCTAATCGAAGAAACGGAACCTAAGCAGAGATTTACTTCGTGCGCCAAATATTGCAACGAGTAATATAATTAGCATATTTTCGTGAAATCGTATCGTTAAATTTGCCATAAACGTATTATGGTCGCGAGTAACGAAGGATAGCTCGTGAAATTGGATTTTCGATCGCGCGTTTCTTGGCTATTAACACCGCTATTAACGTATCACACGTGTAAAATATAATGGCAATTACATATAAAGATTTCCGTTTTATTTCCTTCGCGTGGTGCTCGTTTTAACGATTCGTGTTTCTTCAGCACCGAGCCATTAAACTCAAAACAAATTCGTCATACATTCGCAACGATTTACCGCGGTGACTGACAACTGGCTACAAAACGGGTATCGTTTAATTAGTATAACGAAACGAAAAGAATCGAACGAAACGATGTTAACGGTTAGCAAAGCGTGTCCGAAGCGAAGATAAATTGAACGAGACGAGAAAATATTTCTTATTGATCACGTTTTGACAGATGTAGCGAGTACGTTGGAGTAAAAAAGCAATTTATTAATTAGCGAGCCTGCCTGTCCGCTGTCAGAATATACTTCTTAACGACTCGATAATTATACATTTAATGCCATCGAGCCGCTACAGCTGCTCCACCATGCTATGGCTGACAAGCTCGTTTGAAAAAGCCTTTCGTCGGACAGCTACATCCTCTTCTTTTCACTACCACTACTGTCTGCGTCTTCGCCGGTTATTTGTACTTAACCGTTTGTCGAAATTCAGCTGTGTTGTTCTACGCTCGTCTACAAAGTGTCGACAGCAAAATTTCACTTGTTCGAATGATCGGCCAACGTGTTTCAATCGTTCGTATCTCTTTTATTTTTCTCACGATTCTTGTAGATAGATAGATAGATAGATAGATAGATAGATACTATGGAAAAATGGTTGTACAAATTTTGTTTATTTAATATTTCACATTCGCAATTTGTCCAATTTGGACATTTGGTAGAATTCTTTAGCTGTTTGATTGTCATGTGGGTCGCTACCCCCAGCGGGGTACCATCTTCGTGTTTGTTGGATTGTATGCTTTGCGATTGCAGGAATGGCGCTTGAAAATAAATGAAAGTAAATCCAGTCGTATGACCTCCACGCTGCAGAAACAATCCTGTCCACAGGTGACCGTAAATAATATTCCAATTCCAGACAAAGACTCTGGTCGGATATCTGGCCACGATTCTGGACAGAAGAACGACATGGAAACGACACATCGTGGATAAGTCCAAACAACTTAAATCAAAATTAAAAAAAAATTCTACCGGCTCGTTGGCAGACGTTGCAACTTGAACGTGCAAAGTAAAATAATGCTACATAAGGCGATATTAAAACCTGTTTGGGTCCAACTATGGGCAACAGCGAGTAATTCCAACATGGAAATTCTTCGACGATACCAATGAAAATTCTAAGATCCTTAATAGACGCACCTTGGTATGTTACCGACGAAACGATACATCGCCACATTAAGATACCCATTGTTAAAGAAGAAATATAAAGAAGATATAACGTAAGAGTTAACAACCACCAAAACCCGTTAATTACTCGATTTCTTGACACGACGGATCAGATCCGCAGGCTAAAAGGACATTACCCTTTAGATTTAAGCGTTAGATTCAGCAGGAATCAAACATACGATATAATCGCCTATTATAATCGTATTGGAATCGATTGTAAAATTCATCCAAATAAACAAAAAAAAAAAAAAAAAGGATTCTTATAGATGTATCGGGGTGTCATTATCATCTAATGACAAAATCCCCAATCCCTAACACACCATTACAAAAATTCACCGTTTACTGCGAATATGTACCTAAAACTGTATTCTTGGACTCAATAAACTTTAAATCTCCTTAAAAAAAAAAAGCAAAATCCTCAATCACGTAGTTTCCAACCCAATATTTCGCTTCCTACGATTTTACAAAAGCACGTTTTACGAATAAATAAATTATCGATCGGTGCTGACACTTTCCGCTTGCAATGAAAATGCCGGATAGACGATTGCTGCGAACGAAGTAAGAAACAAGCGTATTTGTAAATAAAGCGAATAAACGTAAGGGAATTTGTTAAGCGACAGCTCGTCGATGCGACTGTTAGCCTTTTTGCTCAGCTTTTTCAGGAGATTAGGAGGCGAGGAAACACGCTGTCGTTTATAGTAAATAATGTACAATACGTGAGTTATGCGTTACATCTTTTAATAAAATTCTTCTAATCAGGAAAAAATAATTTTTGAAAAATTCAAGCCGAACGAGATAACGAGAGAAGGTGTGCCGGAGCTTTTGAAATTTTACACGTAAAATAAAATACGCGCAACTCCAAATTACTCCAAATTATATATAGTAAAATAATCCATTTTCTGCACAGTGTAATACCTTTTCTCTAATTTCATATCGTTTAGAGAATTTTTAAAGAGCGTCCCTTTTTCGAATCGATCGATTCGGATTTAGACAAAAGATTTTACAATTCTATCGGTTGCCATCGTTCGAAATTTCTCCAGTCTCTATTTAGATCTCGTTATAGCGTCGAAGAATCGGTAGGATAGAAGAATCAAAAAGAGTAGTTTTCGACGTACAACTTAAAAAACAAACATAGAGAACGAAAAAAATGAGATAACAAGGAGCGTTGCATTTTCAGTTCTTAAGAAAATTCTCTCGGTCGTAATCTTAATTGCTCGCATGGAAATTCGAAATTTTCGATCGGTAAGAAGCCTCTTCTTCGTTCCTCGAGGGCTTCCTCCAACCAAATTGCGTTATCGTTAATTTCCCTTTTATTTCGAGTCAAGGGATCTCTTTCGTTTCGTACGTCTCGCGAATTACGATCCTCGGTGTGTACAAGCTACGATAAATATTAATCGCCATGTATTAGGTAGCCCGAAAAGTTTCTCTCGTTTTATAAGGAAATAATGGATGCACAACCATATTTATATTATTTTATCGAATTACGTATGATCCATTTTGTTCCATCAAACTAAAGATCATGTTTGTACAAAGATGCCTGCGTCACTGTAAAACACGTGTCTCTAAAGGAAAGATACTTTCCGGACGACCTAATACAAGAATTTTTTTTTTTATTTAATTTAAATTTTACAATCTGTCCAGTAGGACATTTGGTAAAATATTATACCTTAGTGGTATAATAGTGGGGTTCCATCTTCCAAGTTGTTTATTTTATTTCTATTGCGAGGTGTGCGCGATGCTTCTTCTTCAGTCTTCTTTCTATTATGGTTTCGTACAAGAATTGAAAACGTAGAAACGAGAACATCCGACATGCCGAAGACGCGTAACGTCGCACACATCGGCGTAACATAGAACATCCTTAGGAACCTATACCATTTCGTTAATAGTCGAACTTGTGAAATTTCCGCAAGTTGTAACGAATAACGCGCGATCGTTCGATAACAGCTTGCATGGAAACTAGAAAAATTCGATTGGTAAGAAGCCATGCCCTCTTCGTCCCTCGAGGGCTTCGGTCCCGTTGTGTAACTCTATAACCCTGCATATCTGCACATTTGTATCGAGCTGCAGGGTTTCAGGTCACGGCCTCCTTTGTTGCTCGATGATGTTGTTTCGTTTCATTATTGGCCGCAAGGTTGTACGTACACAGACGCTTCGCTGTATCACGATTAATGCCGGAGGGTAGTTTTCCGACGGCATATGGTCGAGTATCGTGTTACAAGACGTTTGTCATCATCAGTGTGGCCATTGTTCTTGAAAATCTCTGGGTGCTACCGAGTAAAAGTGAATTCTTGAAAAATGTCTCTTTCATTTGGCCGCTTTCCTTTCTTCGAATAATTTCTTAAATCGTTTCACGAGTTCTTATTCCTACTTCGTTGGCTGCTACGACAAGTGGCAGTGTTTCATTTTTGGTTATCTCGGCTCTTTGCGTTAAGGCCGATGGTCGTTACGTAAAAATCGAGTTTTAAGCTTAACACGTTCGTCGCACGTATCTGTGTGACGGGTATACTTCCGTGGGGGCCCCGTCACCCAAATATGGATGACGCTCTTCTTGATCGAGTTAATTAAATATAGAATATTATATAGAGGATATACGACATAAAAGCATTAAAAACACGTTATACCGTACTTTTTATTCATTTATATTCTGGACAAAATATTACATTATGCCATATCGTATGGTAATCGTTAGAGTTTCGTTATTTCACAGAAATCAAGGGATAGAGTAGCTCTAATCTCGCATCGTAAAATAAATAAGCGACGAAACACGTGTTTTAGGTATAATAACGGACAGCGTTAAAGAGAAACAAGTATATAAAAACAGCTATTTAAACGAAAGATATCAGGTTCAGCCACTCGTAGAAAACTGTAAACTCGAGGAATTCGAAACTACGAAGCTACACGTTGTCACGTAACGTAATATAATTACAGTTTTGTACGATCTACGCTCGTCAGAAAGGAAGAAATCGTATTAGAATTCTGCATGTAAAGAATCGTTTGCATCTTAAACGGGCGAGTAGAGCGTTAACGGAGCTAAATATATAAAATATTTATTCCGAGTATATCGTAAAAGTTAGTATCGGCTAATGACGCAACCACGTAGCGCGTGATTCTTTCGTATTAAAATTAAAAACGCTTACGTTTCGATTATAAAATATTTCGAATAATCTCGTTTCCGGGATTACGATCCGTCGCAACCGATGTTTCGTCTGTCTCGGCCCTCGATTACAATTATTTTCTCATCGCATCGGCTACTAATTATGTTAATTATCGAAAATCAAAATCGACGGACGAAACCGTGTTTCGACGGTACTTTGCGTCGCGCGTAATTAAAAAAAAAAAAAATCTGCGTTTCGTTTTTCCGTCGCTTTATCGTTAGCACGACTGTCGCCTCTAACTTTTATAATTTCAACGGGGAAAAAAATTTCACGGAAATCATTTCAGTTGGCAACTTTCATAAATCAATCCGCGCAAAAGCTGAAGGGCTCTTCGACTACCCCGTACGTGTAACCTTATCCGCGGTTATTCCAGAATCAAATGTCGATCATTACGTATAATCAAACGGGTGGTTGGTTCGGCAATTGAAGTTTTTTGTCCAAAAATTTAGCCTCCGCTCTGTAGAACGTAATTCAGGTGTACGGATCACCCGGTACAACCGTTGCACCGATTTTTCGACGAAATTACCGATTTTTTCCCCCTCGTTTAAGTTCAATTTTCAGATCCATTGATGTCGAAGGTCGGACCGTTTTCCGATAATAAATTTCCGAAGGGTTTCCTCCAATTTTCATCTACCTGACTTTACGTTCGCTAAAGTCCACCTTTTACCCTAACGTCGATCGAGAAATTGATCTTTTTCAATGCGTTTGTTAAATACACCGTTTTTCGACTGAATAATTTCAACAAACTATACAGTTGCTCGATGATCTGAATTTGCGTTCAACCGATACGATCATCGATCCGATCCAATTACGAAAGGCGTGAAACGTTTAAACAGTGAACAGTCTATCTATCTATGTGGGAATGTTATATTATAAGTTGACAAAAAAAACAGTATGATAAACACAACATCGTTGCACTCTCACAAAATCGAATATAATATCGCGTTTCGCGTATTCGTTTCTCACTAATTCTACGTCACAACAACACGACGAACTTATCTCGACCACGATAAATTCAACTCTGACAGCACTTTCCCTTGACGAACCTTGGAAACGCTCACAACACTCCTTGACAACACTAACATATCTTGACAATGTTTATAAACAATCACCCCTCACGCCACGTCTTTCCCTGACGTCACACCATCCCACATCTATATCTATATACAGGATGGTTGGTAACTGGTGGTACAAGCGGAAAGGGGGTGACTCTACGCGAAAAAAGAAGTCGAAAATATAGAATAAAAATTGTTCGTTCGAGGCTTTGTTTTCGAGAAAATCGACTTTGAATCTTCGCTCGGTACGCGTGCACTTTATCGCGTCTCGTTATAACGGATCTCATTCTAGATCGTTGTCTCGATGGAAAAATTAAAAAAAAAATAAAAAAAATTGTTATTCTATATTTTCGATTTCTTTTTTCGCGTAGGATCACCATCTTCCGCTTGTACCATCAGTTACCAACCACCCTGTAAATAGCAGTGCGTTAGAATGGTGAGAATTTTCATGTACAAGTAACCTTGCTGTTTTAGATAAGTTAAATTATGTGAAAATACAAGCTCTTCAGCTTGGAAAAAGTTAACTGAAAATCCGTCGATCGATGCGCCCCTTGGGATTCTTAAATCCATATTATACATTTTGAATATCTGGAAAAACGACGAAAGGGAAGAGGGCTGGCGTACACGAACAAGCCTTCCAACAGTCTGTTTGACTTTTCAAGAAGATGGAGAACCGTGGCTCGATGCAACTGCAAGCGAACGCGTGGCACGAACGAAGATCAATACATCACTCTCGATCATTGCCAGGCTCGATCCTTTCAAACGTCCGCGCCTTTTCTCGCGCTAGAATTCGTTACAAGGGCAAACCGACAAGCACACGGTCTAGGAGGTTGGACTTTTCCGCCCTGAATTATCTGTCCTTCGAGAAAACCGAGTTATCCCGAGGGAAGATTTGCCATGGATCCAATACCGATGAATTCTCTTCGATATTCTTTGAGATTTCTCGCTGCACGTACGTTCAATTCCGTCTTTCTCCCTTCGACGCGAATAATTGTCGGTTGCTTACTGTCGGTTAGCCAAATTAATCTTCACAAATATTCGTAGCGAAGAGTACAATTTTTGTATATTCGTCGTCGTTATGGTAGACGACGATAGGAACACGTTGCACGGTTTATCGTAACGTAGACGAATTCTCGGAGAGAAGACTAATTTTCCTCTCGATCATACGAAGACGATAACAATATGGATACCCGATAAAAGCTCCGCTCCCCAGAGGCTTAAACCCAAAAACCGCATCATACAACAAAAAATGTAAAGCGCCGACACATAATACAGCATGGCTACGTCGTACCGCGATGTATCGGTACCTTTGCCTAACATACCATTACAAAAATTCATGTTTATTGCGAATAATGTACTTAAAATCTGTATTTTCTGGACTCAATAAACCCCTTTGTAAAAAAAAAAAAAAAACATCAACGTAGGTCTTACACCATCGGTCGTTTTGCACCTGCTAAATACGAGGACGATAAACGACGACCTTCTGGTAGATGAGGGCGTACCGACGACTCTTCTTAAGGCCAACGGAACACCTACACAGTCGTAAAAGTAACGAGAATCCATACCTTTGTCTTCGCTTCGATCCGACTGATAGGAAACCAAGTATTTCGGTAAAACCGGTCAGATTCGTTACCTGGTTTTCAGGGCTATATTTCGAAAGAAATTCGTACCGGAACGATGCTGTCGTAGCGTTTTTCAGCTCCTACATCTTTTCTAATATAGAAAGCGTCTATGATTCGTACAACGATATGAGAGAGACGTAACAGATCCATCAATCACGGCGACGTTATTGCGATAGACAATAGCAGCGAGGTTGTTTTGGCATTGCACCGTAGGCGGGTTCCGGAAGCGAATGGACACCAGCGAATCGGAGGTGTGTCCAATCTCGTCCGTACACGGTGTCCCGTGGGTTAACCCATTATATTTAACAAGTATCTGTGCGTATAACCCTCTGCACGCTTTTCTGTTCGTTTTGATAAAGGAATCACGAAACTTGATGGATCAGCTCCTCGGTCTCTCGAACGTCACTGGCCAGGATTCAAGTTACAATACGAATATTCATCGGATAGACAAGTAGCAGAGTCGAAGAAACGCGTAGTTTTCTGTTGTTTGGTTTTGTCACGGAATTTAGTTACCATCTTTCTGAAACGAAACGTTCGTAGAATACAAATCGTCCAGGTTGAGGTTGACCGATCGAAGAACGCGTGGATAAATTTGTAATTGAAAAGTACAAAGGTATAAGTATAATGCACAAGTGTAAGTTTATGCTGATCCAGATCCTTGCTTTCTTAGTGTTACTAGACAATGGAATAATAAGGAGCACGTTCATGTAGTCACAGCAAAAGGACATTACCCAAATAGTTAACTTTACAGCTTTGGTTAGAGGCTACTGGGAACGCAAATAGAAATTTGTTGTAGTTCCTCCCACTTGTAAAATCGTGGAAATTAAGATATACATTTTCCCCCGATTACTTACAATCTATTAACAATGAATCGAATATACAGGTATTAATTGGACAGAAAACGATGTTTGTTTAACTGAAACTAAATGCGATACTCGTGTCTATCTCAAATAACTTTACAGTTATTTGGCAACTCTCGTCACAACGAATCTAACACACACACACACTCTCTCTCTCTCTCTCTCTCTCTCTCTCTCTCACTAGCAACTCTAACAACTCTTTTTTTTTATATTAACGCGGAGGAAATCCGCACGGACACCAGGTCGCTTCTGGGGAAAAGCGGCGTGGTACTGCCGGACAACTCTAACAACTCTACTACAACACTGACAACTCGATCAACTCTAACGACTCTACTCTTCGACGACTCGATTAGCTCTCTCGACTCTACTCTTCGACGTCTCGATCGACTCTATCAGATTTCTATTGTATTAGTTCCTCCGTTCCTAGACCTTGCAACCCAAAACATAATGTAAATTCAAGGGTACAACAATATGCACCTCTCCTTATTTAGAATATTTCTGCGTAATATCAGTATCGTAATAAAGATGTAGAGTTTTTCTTGAGGTAATTGCTTCAACGGAAATAATCGTTTAAAATTCGACGAAATTTATTCGCAAAAATTATTCCCCAAGGTATTTTATAGGAATGGAATTCAAGCTGGATCGATGACGATTTATAAACCCTGCGTCGATGGTATATTTGTGTATTACAAAGAGGTAGGAAGTTGAAGAACGTTATATAGCGGAGAGAAGGGAGAATGACGAATCGTTGTTGTGGGTGTAAATGTTGCTTCGAGAATCGTTAGGACGAGATGGAAGAAAGAAAAGAGAACGAATACGACCGAGACGAGTGGAGCTATGATTAAGTTCCAGTTAGGTAGCGGGTACCATCGAGCAGAGTTTGACAGGTGGTTATTGCGCGACAAACGAAGGGCTGCTTTAAGAACCAAAACAATTACAGTTCCCGATGCAACCGGACGGTTAGGACGAAGACGATCAAATTCTTGCCTGACACGATTCCGACATGAAACCGACTTCTTAAGAAATTGTAATTAGAGGCAAAGCTTTCGCTGTGTCATCGCAGCTATATCTTCTAAGTTTATCTTCCTTCTTCGGTTGAAACTCGAAAGATAAGAAATATAAATACAAAACGAAGTATCTCCGATAAAATCGAAGTAATCTTTTTCCATCTAATTAATTGTAAATCGAATAGGAAAAAATTGTCTGGTTATCGCGTTACAAAGCGAAAAGAACACCTCCAAAACGCACCGTATTTTCCTTATATGTTTCAATTTATTTCAAAAACTAAAGGTCTAAGAAAAAATTTGAGCTCGCGACAGAGCGGACGTTTCTGGCAAGAAGAGCACGCAGCAAGATTACAAAATCGCGTTCTGTTCTTAGAATAAAAGCGAAATACTTTGGCAAGGCGCGTGGCGGCGGCGGTCGCACTGTTACTCAATGTTGGCAAGTAATAATCGCGCGCGTTTTGCGTTCGTACGCGCCAAGCGGTAGGCAGGCGGCTACGTATCGTCGTCGAAGGTCACTGCACCTCTCCTTATTTAGAATATTTCTGCGTAATATCAGTATCGTAATAAAGATGTAGAGTTTTTCTTGAGGTAATTGCTTCAACGGAAATAATCGTTTAAAATTCGACGAAATTTATTCGCAAAAATTATTCCCCAAGGTATTTTATAGGAATGGAATTCAAGCTGGATCGATGACGATTTATAAACCCTGCGTCGATGGTATATTTGTGTATTACAAAGAGGTAGGAAGTTGAAGAACGTTATATAGCGGAGAGAAGGGAGAATGACGAATCGTTGTTGTGGGTGTAAATGTTGCTTCGAGAATCGTTAGGACGAGATGGAAGAAAGAAAAGAGAACGAATACGACCGAGACGAGTGGAGCTATGATTAAGTTCCAGTTAGGTAGCGGGTACCATCGAGCAGAGTTTGACAGGTGGTTATTGCGCGACAAACGAAGGGCTGCTTTAAGAACCAAAACAATTACAGTTCCCGATGCAACCGGACGGTTAGGACGAAGACGATCAAATTCTTGCCTGACACGATTCCGACATGAAACCGACTTCTTAAGAAATTGTAATTAGAGGCAAAGCTTTCGCTGTGTCATCGCAGCTATATCTTCTAAGTTTATCTTCCTTCTTCGGTTGAAACTCGAAAGATAAGAAATATAAATACAAAACGAAGTATCTCCGATAAAATCGAAGTAATCTTTTTCCATCTAATTAATTGTAAATCGAATAGGAAAAAATTGTCTGGTTATCGCGTTACAAAGCGAAAAGAACACCTCCAAAACGCACCGTATTTTCCTTATATGTTTCAATTTATTTCAAAAACTAAAGGTCTAAGAAAAAATTTGAGCTCGCGACAGAGCGGACGTTTCTGGCAAGAAGAGCACGCAGCAAGATTACAAAATCGCGTTCTGTTCTTAGAATAAAAGCGAAATACTTTGGCAAGGCGCGTGGCGGCGGCGGTCGCACTGTTACTCAATGTTGGCAAGTAATAATCGCGCGCGTTTTGCGTTCGTACGCGCCAAGCGGTAGGCAGGCGGCTACGTATCGTCGTCGAAGGTCACTGCCATCGCCGCCAGTCTCGCCAAGGCGTTTCGCTTTTATCCTAGAAATAGAACGCCACTTTGTAGTTTCCCTGATGCTTTCCTTGGCACAAACGTCCGCCCTGTCGCCCGCTACGAATCAGATTTTTCCACGGATCTTCGGTTTTTCAAATAAATTGAGAAATACGAGGAAAAAATGGCGCGTCTTCCAGGTGTGGTTTTCACTTTCATCGTCGTCTCGACATATTTGTACGTTTATAACGTAATAACAGTCGTTTCACTCGGTAGAGTACACAGGATCTTTTCCATAACTCGACAGCTGCTACCGTGGAAGCTTAAATCGTCCGCAAAAATTGAAAAATCTACGAGAACCGCGTATCGAAGGTTGCAAAACTCCGATCGTACAGGTGGATTGGGAGGCGATGACGAAAAGGTGGCCAAGGAGCGAGATTCGACGAAACTTTTATTCGTGTTTGACAAGGCCGGAGATATCCGTTGGTATAATCCCGCGGGATGACAATATTTTTAATTCCAGGCAAGATGTAACAGGATCAGCGAGAGCGAAGGTAATGTTATACCGAACTTACCGCTAATCTGCCTTAAGTTTCTTAGCGATGTAGAACGAAACAGGGTTAACTTTTAATCTCCTTAAGTTTTAGGCTTGAGAAGACGAACCGTTTTGTTTCCTCCTCGAATTCGCGGGTAATACGTAATCCTCTTAGAGACGTCAGGTATCAAGGAGCACCTACAGCGGTAGGACACGTCGACGATCCTTTTTACCGGAAACAAATATTTTATTTCACAAGGTCCGTTCCAATAGCGTTCGTCGATTCGCTACGCGACTGTTACAGCCATCGAATCTTAGGATAATCGAATTCAACGAACGAGAAAACCGAACTTTCGCGAACTACGTTAAGCTATCCGCTCGATATCGGTTCGTGGCTTCGTTTTATAAAATCCTAACCCAAACCAAGCACGATCCGACATACACTGCCCTCGTAAGTCCATAAGTATCAGGCGATCAAATGGAACTTGAATGGAAATATATTTTCTATTTATACGCATAAGCGCGTCTCTATCCGTATATTCTGCGCATTTCTCGCGCATATCGAATTTATTTAGGAATTAGCTCGGTTGGTTATCGTCGCTTACTAAATCTCGTCATCGTAGACTACGAACTAGAATGCCACTGCTCTGTTCTTGTCACATTTCTTACCACCTCGATGGAATATGCGTGCACCAAATACAGCATCTACAGAGATTTTTCAATTGCCTTCTTGCAACAGAGTCGACCGCGCGTGGAACTCGTCGTACCGGTCCGTTTCGTATCAGATCCGCTGAAATATGAGAGCCTTTGATCGGAGACCTAATAGGTGTCCGCGACAAATAGGTTCGAGCGATTGCGGTACATATTATACAAACAAAAAGCGACGATCGAAGGAGAAGGCTGGATAAAGAAGAGGTGTAGCAGATATAACAGCAGGAAGACGGTGCCGCCGGTATACAGGATAATCGATCGTCATTAGCACCCTACGGACGTGTCCGTATACGTCCAAAGGCGCGGCAGCCAACGTCGTTTGGCCGGCCAAAGGATCGAGCTTGCTTTCGTCGGATGAAAAGAACTGCACTCGTGGCTTTTCCGTGTCAAGAAAACATTAATATAAAACGCGCGGCTGACAAAATGAAGGAGACCCGTTCGACCACCCGGGCGCGTAACAAACGTCGAAATTAATAGCGCGCACTTATCAAACTTGACAACTTATTATAAAATCGTTCCTCGATGAAACTGTCCACGGAGCTATTATTTTTCCACCGATTATCCATCTCGAGCCGCGAGTTAACGCGTACTCGAGCTTTCCAAGTTCGTGTCCCCTCGAATCTTCCTCTTTCGTACGAAATCGCGTTTAAAGCGCGATTAACGCGTATTTTTCTTTTACTATTTAATTTCTACTTTGCAATTTGTCCAGCTGCACGTTCGCTAAATTTTTCGAGCTTTATCGCTAAATAACACGTGTAAATAACAGTTTGTCTATTTTATTTCTTCAGCGAGGCGAGTGCGATGTCGTTAAGACGAAAACTCCTGTGGAGGAGACGATAAACCATAGAGTGAAATTGGAGAAATTTTTGTGTTTGATTTTATTTCGTTACCGCAGCGCGATAGAACGTTGTAACGTATTATCTCCATTCTTTACTTATGTTTCAGTAGCGCGTACAACGATATTCTATCAACTCGTTTCGGTAGCTTTGGCTTAGTTTTCGAATTGGAAGTTAAACGGTACTCCGGGCAAATAAAAACGACCGCAGCGTGACGAGAGTAACGCAGGAAACGAAAAGGGAAACGGAGAACGGATACGCGTGTCAGGATAATGAGACTAGACTGTTTCGAGGTAGTTTACTTGTTAAAATACGTGTCAGCAAAGAACCGAGTAGCATGGCCGCGTTTCCTGCACACATCTATTCAATTTCTAAGCATAAAATGGCGACTATCCTCAATCGAAACGTAATCATGACGGGCAAACGGAATGACTTAATTCTAGGTTGTCTTTCTGTCTGTCTGTCTGTCTGAAATAAGGACAGGGTAACACTCCCTCTCTCGCTACGTTCTCCAGCAACGTGCTTTTGTTCGTTAAGACAAACAAAGAGAACCACTTTCCTCGCCTCTTCTTCGTTTCTATAATCCGCGCGAAAACCTTCGCTTAACAAACATACGTTACAGAGATCACTTGCGCGTCTTTTACGCTAATGGGGTTCTGCTTTGGGGGAAATTATCGATCGATTCTTTCGCAATTCCATCGATGCCAACGTACTCGCTTCCTTTAACGGTGTCTACGCGATTAAGGGGGTGTCCTGAATTAGAATGTTCTAAAACGTCGTCTTTTTGTGTTTTTTTTTTTTTTTAGGAGGTAAAAAAATCACAAAAAGACGCCGTTTTAGAACATTCTAATTCAGCACTTAATCCCGTTAAGTACGTAATCCCATACAGCAGCGTATTATCGTCGCCCAATCGAACATATTTGGCCGTTTATTTGCGATATATTATAATCGAATAAATAACAATTAAAAAGGAACGACGAATCGTTTCGTCCGTATTTGTCGGAAGGTTTCGTGTCGGAAGAGGTGGACGTGCGAATGGAAAAATAAGAAACAAAAGGGAGAAGGTAGGTAGAGATTTGTCGCGCTGTCTCGTAAACTATTTCGATCTCAATGGTTTGTTTTCGTTCAACGGAAAAATAAAAAAACGCATCCTATGACTATTTTCGATCGACAAAAGGGAGTCGTAGAATCGTTATTGAGGAAGACACAGTTTACGGCGTCTAGAAAGGTACGTAGTTACGATATTATATTATCCAGCACGTTGCTCGCATTGTCGCACTGTGTTTTATGGGACAGTTCGCAGCTTACGAGATTCATCGTCGGTCTCGATTACTTCCACTTCCTTGACCGCATTTAATATTTGTTTCTACCCGCTGTCTGATTCTACCTGCCCTTCCAACAAACGTCATTTTCAAGCAGAGGAACGAAAGGGTGTCGATCTCGTGAGAGAACGTCGCAGGAAGTAACGAAAACGTTCTTTAACTTTTCCTATCTATCTTATATTTTATATTTTATATTTTATATTTTAATTCGTCGCGTCTCCAATATCTATCCAATATTATTGGAATTAATCGATATTAATTTGATCTGTTTTTAAAACACATATTGGCTTGGCAACTAAGTGATAGCGGATTTTGTCGATACAATCCAATGATAAAATCCGCGATCACTTAGTCGCCAACCCAATATATCGAGCTCGTCGAACGAGATCGAAGATATGTAAATTTTATAGGAGATTTTTTTTTTACCTATGGTCCAAAGCGGTGTTTCGTACAAAACACGTTGCGAGACGCAGATAAGAATAGGTAGAGGGGTAAAAATGACGGTGATCTTTGATTTCCGGTATAAAGAGATAAAGCACAAAATTCACGAGATAAGAACGCAAACATCGAAGGAGGAAAAGGACATGTGTTGCTCGTCCCGGCACTCAACAGTAGCATGCGTTTGCATGCACAGCGAATGTAATTGAAAACGATGTGTGTGCTTTATCGATGTCTTATCTTTCCGCTTTGAAAACACGAACACGGGGGATTTCAGGACGATTATATCGCGTTAGAAGGATTATATCGAATCATCTGGCAAATATTGAGCAACAACTATTACATATTTATTAATTCGTTTCCACTTCTGCAATCGCAATAGAAATCACATTGCTCGTATTAGTTTGGAATTTACAACGTATCGATATTACGTAATTTGTCGATCGTCGATGTCTATGCGTTTACGCGCCATGTACGTTTTCATAAATTCCTATGAGAACAGACAATGGGAATTTATTTTTCTTTGCATAATTACGATCCGATCGAGTTTACGCTTAGACTCGTTTTAATTGCCTCGATTTCACCGATGTATAGCTTCATTTTCCGAAGAAAGTCTGCCAAGATCGTAGTTTCAGTCAAAATAGTTATATTTCTTAAGAACAAAAAAGAGAAAGAAAAATGAAAAAGATAAGCATTCCGAGTTTCGAAACCTGACAATGTTTCGGTTTCGAGTTTCGCGAGTCTAAATATCAGGTTGCATCTATCTGTGATGGAAACAATTTCGAACGCGTTAAATCGGCAATGACGAAAAACATCCTCGTTCGAGTTAACTTTAGGTATTTGCAAAAGGAAAGTCGCGCCGCCACGTTAAAGTTGCGAGCAAGTAAACGCTATTTAATAGCCGAGCAAGTTCTGTATCACTGGCAGAACTGGACTTTCAAGTTAAAGCGATCGGATTTTTAGATAGCAGTTGAAAATTGCAGGTATAATACGATGCGTAATATAATGGTAACGTCATGGTAACGCAAGCCGACAGGAGCATCGGACCCTGGTTTCTTATGATTCAGTGCTGTTCTTTTCACGGTGCACTTTTATTTTCTACCCGTCCTTGCTTCTTTTCTTTTCTTCCTCTCAATATCTAGATTACTATCTTATTCTTTTATCGCGTGAGTTTGCTCAGCGCGAATACACGTACCTCTGTTGCGAACCTTTGCCTGCATCTTTATAAAACATACCTTGACCTCTTTTACACGTTAAGCGTTAAGCGATGCATTAAAACACGAAACAAACGATACGGTTCCTACCCTTTGTGGCTCGTTCGATCGCCACAATTTTTACTCTCGAAAACATAAACATTTTTACGCGAGTGCGTACAATCTTTCAGCTCGAACAAAACGAAACGAAACCGTATGCGAACGACGCTACTCGACCGTCTTTTATCGACAGCTTGCTCCACGTACTTTGAATGATGAAAATTATACAAATTTTTATATCGATCGTTTACATCTGGGCCATTAACGCTTTGACTGTCACGTCGATCACACACGATCGGCCAAGGTTTCTCCCGTGACGCCACGATGGTCATCGATGACCAGACTCAACCACTTACAATTGTAAAAATTGCATGAAAATTGACAATTAGGGTATTTTGAACGTAACCGACGAATAGAAGATACTTTGAAATAAAAAGTGCCCCATTGAACGATTAAACATTTTTATTAGAACATCGATAAAAAGAAATGAGAACAAATCTTGCATCTAATATGCTTGAGGGGTAATCTACGAATATTATTATAAACACAGCTCAGAAAATAATCGTAAATGCTGCTTTATAATAATATAATTGAAGTTAGAAGCGTGCACATACCTTGCTATTATATATACGTCGGAGATGAAAGAACACCGGAGCCTTTCGAATTTTGGATAATCCCGCAACATCGCAATCTAGATTTTATCATAGCTGTAATTAAGCAATTGTCATTCGATCTGATTGTAATTGTTCGAGATTTGCGATAGCGAGATTGGGCTCGTGGTGACAACTGGTCGCCGAACGTAGCCACGGTCACGGGATGCACGTTTCGCCTGACGGAGGCGTGGGGTGGTTGTATGGTTCTCCCTAGAAATGCGGTTGTGGCGGCATACGGTCTCAAGAACGGGCCTAGCCACGTGGAATTGTACCTCGGAGGTGTCGATATAATGGAACACGCGTTGTATCAATAATCAAACTCCAGGCAGAAACCGCTTACCAACGGCGATTGAAACTTTCTCGATGCTTCCAACGAGTATATAACAAACAAATGCAATCGTACAGCGAGGAAAATTTCCATCAGTTTATTATTCGCGCGATCGCCCTGGAGAGTGACACATCGAGCAGTTTATACCGAGCGTCTCAACAATCGTATTTTGTGCCTAAAATTATTCTACGCATAGCAAAGAGTTATCCCGTTGACCGTGGATTCGTTTGAACCCAAGAACATCGTTAATAGCGTTCGTTAAACTCATTATTCGTTAAACTCAATATTCGTTATACTTTGTGAAAGTCTTGTATATACGTGTAAATATAATCTCTGCTTCGTAAAACGATGGCTAATCCAAACGAAGAATTGTTACGCGCCCTAAATTCTAACGTTAACCCGACATATACAATGAGCAAATACCGTTTACTAATGTCTTCTACACGTTTCAACGATATATTCTGCGCGTTTTGCTTGCGACGAAATAACGAAAGCGAATGGTTTGTTGAAATAAACGAAGCCTCGTTGTAATATGTCGCTATCAACTGTTACCAAGACTTCACGGTGGTCACCCGTGATCAACGATAAGATAAACGGTCCATTGAAGAAGAACGTTGTCTTACATCATCGATTTATTATTATTTTGCCATTATATGCTTTGAATGATAAAAATACTCTCGTGTCGTCCTCAGCGAAACACGTGATTTCGGTGTGGCGGTCAAAGTGTTCGATAGATTCTTCGGTGTCTCGAAGCGATCGAACGTCGTCTTAATTCCTCAACATTTAGCAGGATAATTGAAACTTGCTGCAACATCGGAATGCCCTGTATGAAAGAATACATCGGAATCGCGTTCGACGATAATTCGTACGTTATCAAATAGAATGTTTATTGATTACTTAGGGAAATGGATAGAAGTTAGTCAATGAGTATCGCGTTGCGCATTTATTAAAATAAATTTGCCTCGCTAATCTCTTTATCGCAGTTATTTCGTTATTCTTGTCTATTCCTAGCCACGAGGATTATCAGAATTTTTTTGTAACCAATCAGTCACGTAAACCAGGTTGTATCGTAAATCGTCGAATCGATTTCGATCTTAAACGTCACGCGATATCGTAAAATAACACAGGTGACATTGAAATCTCGAAGAATACAAAAGCCACAGAGAAATACGTCGTTTGTCATAATATTTACTCTCTCGTAAGAAACGACATTTTCTTCTGATATTCTTTTTATCATGAGAAACAAAGAGAAATATTTAAAGCGCACAATTTTAACGATACACACGCTGTATATAATTCGACTTTACTCGAATACGGCGTGTCGTATAAATAATAAGAGTCGAAGCTCGGACCAGTAGATTTCATTGATCGGATAGAATTTTCTTTCGGTAAGTTCTATCGTATATCTTAACAGTTTTAACAGTTGAAAAAGTATTTTCTTTAAAGATGCAGCAACGTTATACGTTCACCTTTTGCGAAAGAGTTTTTACGTGCAACAAATACCTGTCGATTGTTCCTCTGTGCCGTATTAGTCCCGCATTTGTATCCGCTTTGTTACGTGAAAAGGTCTCGTTCGATCGTTAAAACCGCTCTTCTCGACGACGCTAACACTGGACGCGCGATATTTGCGCCAGTGTAAGCCAACGATACGGCCTTCCTCAAAAGTAACTTTACGTAAGACCAATGTGAAAGCGCGATTGCAACGGTTGCGCGTTAATTCTCCTGTCAGTTGAATAAAATTCGAACGTTTCGCGCGATTACTTTGACGCCGTAATCGTTTGCAAAGAGACGACACGCGGCGGCTTGGCAGTCGGTGATTCGACGATGGACAAAGTAAAACGTAACTGGGTAAATCGAATCGTGTCGGAGAAAGGAAGGGGGAAAAGAAAGAAGAGTGGAAGAAAGAAAATAGAGAAGGTAGAAGCGAAGGAAGTGGTCGTGTACGAAGATTAAAAGGTAGGGCAGTTGGTATCAACGTATTCGTCGTATGTCATTGGGCAACGTCTTGACATCACGAGACGCGTGTTATATTTATATCTTGTTATACAATTATCCACAGACCTACTACCACGGTCTGTCTTCGTATTGAATTTTCGTCTTGAATTTTACACGCGATACTACACTTTTCATCTCGTCCCTTCCACTTTCTTTCGCGTTTCTAACTTCGTAAACTTCCCACAAGACAAGACACGACATAATGAATAAATTCGAACGTCTGTTCGCGTCTTTGTCCCCACGTACAAGCACCTTCCTTAAATGGTTTCGTGCGAATTCGTGTCGCACCTGCGTAGACTCTTTGCTTCATACCGCGTTCTGTGACTTTTTATCCAATAGATACAAACCGAAACTCGTATCGATCTACCAAGAGAACAGACGAAACAGACGAAAGTCGTTTAACGGTAAGCGGATAAGGAGATTTCGATAATACGAACAGCGAAATAAGTAGAAACATCGTCCACGTTCTCAGCAGTCCGCTGTTTTCCTATTTTCCGCGCGCTATGATAGACGGGTTCCACTCTTCGAAAATGTTCGGTTCTTTCGTCCGATATTTCGAACAAATCGTTCGTTCGAACGTTATTTCCAAGTTACAATGATTTTTCAAGATATCTCACGCCGTTCTCTGCGTTTCAAAGCTTTGGACGTTTCTCTAAAACTCGATAAAAAATAGTCCTACGAGGAGGCAAGATAAATTCCCCGAGGAATGTTTAAGCGATAGGAAACGTGAATCTCGAACGAACATCGGACGCGCATGTGTGGAATGACGCGAGGGATAGACGACAATAGGCGCATAACTAGATCTGGAGCAAAGCAAAAGAGGGTTATATAGGTTTGGCAAGGGTTGTTAGAACAGGGCCAAAAACTAGCGCCTCGTAAATCATCGGTTAACGCACTGTTTAGGCGGGGCGGTTTCACGGTGGGTACAGTCCATACACGGTTTTCCAACACTAAATAATTCCACCATTTGCAACGGGGTGCGCGGAACGGATCCCTACTTTTTAAGCCCTCCGTTTATTATGAAAAACAACAAATTGATGTCTTCATTTGACTCTCGAGAGTCCTAACGACAGAAGCCGCATGGGAAACAGGTTTTCGCATCTTCGTACTATACCGATCTTTTGATATTTGGCGCGCGCGCACGTACGGTACAAATACTACTCCGTACAGCGTAGTACGTTTAGGCATAAACGGAATTACGAAGACATTTTACGAATTAGTTTATATTTATAATTCGATATTTATCAATATAATACAATATACAGGGTGGTTGGTAACTGGTGGTACAAGCGGAAAGGGGGTGATTCTACGCGAAAAAAGAAGTCGAAAATATAGAATAAAAGTTTTTCGTTCGAGGCTTTGTTTTCGAGAAAATCGACTTTGAATTTTCACTCGGTACGCGTGCGGTACGTTATAACGGATCTCACTGTAGATCGTTGTCTGGAAAAATTAAAAAAACAAAAAATTTTTATTCTATATCTTCGACTTCAAGTTAGTAACTTGCTAAATAAATGGAAAAGATGACTAGCTTAATTTTTTTTTTTAATTTTTTCATCGAGACAACGATCTACAGTGAGATCCGTTATAACGTACCGCACGCGTACCGAGCGAAAGTTCAAAGTCGATTTTCTCGAAAACAAAGCCTCGAACGAAAAATTTGTATTCTATATTTTCGACTCCTTTTTTCGCGTAGAATCACCCCCTTTCCGTTTGTACCACCAGTTACCAACCACCCTGTATAACTCGATATTTTATCGAACGTGTACGTAATCTTAGGTAGTTGTTCTGGAAGTAAAATAGCGCGTAATGAACAAAGGTAACTTGGGACGCAAAGATTACATTCACAAGGATCGCTCAAATTTAAGCGCGCGTCTAATTTTCTGACAAAAGTCGACGAAAGAGATTGTTATCGTAACATCGAATATACTTTCCAGTCTAATGTCTATAAATACAATAAAAAACACTAGATAATAATTATTATCGATTGTCCAATGGTTTTCCGCATCCAATTAAACTTTGGTACGTTTCTCAACAAATATTAGTGTACTCGATACGCACTCGTTTCAGCGCTGTAGACGCGTCTCGATAAAACGTAAATTTGGAGAATCAGATATTCCATGGAAATATTATTTCGCGATAAGGTGGCAAGGACTGTTCTTTGCGACAGCGACAGAGCAACGTCGTTATAACACCTCGCTCGTTTCAACACAGCATTCGTCTTGCTTTTAGGGCGACCTCGGCGACGACGTGCTCTCACCCATAATCCAGCGGTCGCGTTTTAAACGACCAACACGCGGAGGCGACATATTTATGGCTTGTTTTTAAATATTAAATGATGCAAAGGTACCGCTTTGCCAAGATTCTCGCCGTGAATACCGCGTTCTACTGGTTCTCGCTGATAGAGACGTTATTAACTCCGAAAAGCCGACCGCGGTCGTGAACCGTGCCGAATTCTGAACTTGGATTTATGAAGCAACCGAGAAGAATGTGTGCCATCCGCCCTTTCTCGCCGTTAATTCGTAATTGATGTCTTTATTCGGCCGATCCTGTACCTACGCGTTCCACCTTTATACAGGGTGCTCCATGAAACACGTGATTTTTCGATATCGATTCGAGGCAAAAATTCGATCCTTTTGTTTTCCTCGCGATCGTGATTTTTTTTTTCAACACCTTAGTCGTCTGTTTTATTCTTTACGTAACTCGCGACGACGCAACCGATATTCCAGATCGTCAAATTCGTTGGTGATACTTTGTCGCCCGTCGAGCCGAATTTGTGAGATTACGATGGTTTTTCCAAGCTGATAGAAAAGCTTGCTCGTAACGTACGTGTATTTGTTCGTATCGTGTCACGGTGGTTGATATTTTCCGTAGTTTTAAGTTCGTAAAATACAGTTTACGCGATCCACGTTCCGAGAAAGTTTCCTCTGGAAGTACTTTTACGGTAATTTTCGTCCTTCTTTTTTCTCCTGCTTTGTGGTTGCGAAAGCAGAAACACTGGGAACTCTACGAGTAAAACGAGTAACAAAGTTACGCTCTTTTATTTCGTGCAACGTGTTTCTCGCCTATGTGGCCCTACTACGAAATTCTTTGTCCCAATTTTATCGATATTACCGTTTAATTTCGCTTCAAAAATTCCAAGAGCGACGATCGATCTTGCCTGATAATTGCTATGGATTTTATTTTACCTGGAAACGCGATTATTCGTATACTGGATCCCGTAATCCGATCGTTCGACAATCGACGAGTCGTAATTTTCCTAGTCGCTGCCTCGCGAGTGTCTGCCGCGCGAGACGATAAAAATCAAAAGTTACCCTCGGTATGTGTCGCGATGTTTTCAACCGTCCGTTCAAGCATCCTCGGATAAAAGTGGCGCCGGTTAGAACTGTTATCGAAAAAGATTCGACTAACGTAATTTATTAAAGTATAATTATTCCATGTAGCGAAGAAGGCAAGCGTTCGTGGAGAAGGTAGGCGTGACAGAAGTTGGCCGACCTATTATCGTATTAGATATTTACTCGATTCTATGCGAGCTCCTTAATAATGCGGTAACGGTACGCCTAGAGATGAGCCATCATTATTCGAACTATTCAGTGGTAAAGACAGGTGGAGGATCTCCCACAGCCAGAGCATCGACGATCACCGCCTTTGCGTGGCACGAAACTCTGTTAGACGCGTTTTTGCCGGTTGCTATCTAATCACAGACCGGAAATACATGCTTCGTAGTTGCCTCTTCGTTTGTCATCGATCGCGAATAACGAAATACTTGTGCGATACTTTGTAAACGCGATCCTGTTACGTCGGTTCGTGCCACGAAATACGAACCGCGTATTTAATTACCGAGATAGATACCTACACTATCGTTCATAAACCTATCCGAACACTGTGATCGAATTGTAGTAACGGTGCGAATTTTACCAAGCTACGCGAATTAAGCTGGTGAATTAGAAATTGGAAGCAACGTTCGCGACCGTTTTACGCGATCGGCGTTTTATGGAGTAATTATATTTTGCTATTTATTACGTACGTTACCACGTACATTGACCGTTTGGATGTCGTCAGTTGCGTTGGCACGGCAAGTCTTTGTTCTTTCAATCGTACAAAAGGATTAATTACGAAGATACGTATAAAGATTTTAACGACCGTGCTAAATTACGTCTAACGACGAACGATAATTCGATAGCTAATCCCTACATCTTTCAGCGATGTAAGAATTCGTGTATTATAAACGAGCTAGAAAAATCTATACAGCCTTTCCCCTCCTCGTTCTATGAACTACTTAGGTATGACAGAAGCTTGATCGAAAGACGCTATTGTTCGATAACGAAAGGTTTCCTGTAATCGTACAGGTCGATTGCTCTGCCGCTTTCACGAACATCCTCTCCTTTACTTTATTCAAATTAATGGCATATACGGACAATATATCGTCTCGCGAGACTATTATCGAACGACCGTTCTATCGAACTGTTCTTCGCAAAGAAACGAACGTTTAAGAAATACGAAAAGCACAGTTTCATAGAAGTAAGAATCTACGACCTTTTATATTTCCATATTTTCTTCCATCCTCTGTACTATTTCTTTTTACGTCAATTACTCGCGGCTGACGAAAAACATTCATTGTATGATATCGTAATTTATTTGCAAACTTTTGTACATAAGCGTGCCAGTTCTATAGCCGTGTTGTAGAACCTCTTTTGATCGATGCATGGCGAGTGGAAAGTTCACGGGCATTTGTTGCTGTAAAAACTATTTCTCGGCGAACAGTCAAAACAAATTTATTACGCTAAATACGTTTTTAACTTGCAATAAGCTCGACTCGTAGCCCACAAATATTTCGAAATAGACTTGACTCCAATTTAAACAATTCTTTCCCAATTTCCGCTCTTTCTGTCATTTTTCTTATCACATTCACAAGTATAATATATAAATATAATATGTAACGTATAAGTAAGTAAATACAAGCTACGACGAGTATACTCGTCGAACGTACCGAAGCAAAGTCTTTGTTCGACGAGTGTACTCTTGTCTGTTATACTTGCCTGTTGTATCCATCGACGAGTATACACGTCGAACAAAAACTTTGCTTCGATACGTTTTACGAGTATACTCGTCCATAGATGTAACAGGCAAGTATATAATATACGAGTAAGTAAATACAAGCTACGACGAGTATACTCGTCGAACGTACCGAAGCAAAGTCTTTGTTCGACGAGTGTACTCTTGTCTGTTATACTTGCCTGTTGTATCCATCGACGAGTATACACAGGCTTATTAGAAAGAAAGACGATGCAAGAAAGGGAAGGTTGTTTCTCAAGCGACGCAGCAAAGTTTTGTGGTAACGTCAACATTCTTGGCGAAACTGAGAATGCTAATAGAACGTAAAAATAAAGTGGTATGATATCGATCATACTTGGTTCGCAATGCTGTCGTATTCCGCGCGTATGAAAACTTAAAGATGACGGCAATCCGTGTTTCTAACTAGACCTTTCTATGACCATAAATGTGTCAGCGAGGTAAATGCTGTTCATTTACTCGAAGCGTCTTTTCAAGCCTTACGTTTCTTCGTCAACGTTCGATACAACTTTACAAGAGAACGTAAGTTGCTGTATCCTTTGAACGTTATCGGTGCTTTAGATTTCTTCTTCTTCTTTTCAAATACGTCGCGTATACGTAAATAAATCATTACAGATAGAGAAAGATATTTAAAACGTTCGAGGTAGTAAGAACGACGGTTTACATCGAGTGAAATTGAATGGCCACGTAGTGGAAAGAGAGCAAGACGTTATCGATGCTTGTCTGGGTAGGAGGGGCCTGTAGGATATTCAGGCCTACTATTTTTTTATGATTTCACCTGCATATAATAGGTGTATATATATGTAACTTTTATATAACATCGTATTTTTCACGTTTTTGCTTCTCTTTTCTTAATAAAACACGACAGAATAAACGAATCGCGTTGCATCTTAACAGTACGTACGTTGATGAAATAAAGTTCACATTTTTACTAAAATATCGCGTATCCGAAGAGTGTGTTCAGAGTTTTTTCAGACTCCTCTTATGCTATTTCGTATTCTCGATCCTTTGAACTCGAGAAGCGACTCTCGCTCACCACGGCGTTCCGTGCTGCAACTGCAGTGGCGAGCGAGAAGCGACAGTCCCTGCTAGATTTCATTTCCAATTGATGAAAGTGCAATATTAATTCGTAAACTGGTTCCTTAGCTCTTTGCGTTCTTTGTCAGGAAGTGTACAGTGTTAGACTTTAAAATGGAGATAAAATATTTAATCCCATATCCCTCCGAAACTATGTCTCTGACAACGTCTCCAACGTTAGTTCCGATTCGACGATCATAGCAAAAGTATCATAGTTTAGAAACCTTACGAAAATGGTTTTCGGAAGTGAAATTATCTAAGACGAAGATGAACTTGTTTTCGAACTGTTGAGAAATAAGATCGATTATATTCAAGAACGCTTTATAAATTATCATAGAAAAAAAATACAGAAATTAATATTACAAAATCATATTTTCAAAGATAGAAATATAGATAAATTATTAAGAATATAATGAATATAAAATCGTGTTACGCTAGCCGTAAGACGCTCGTCGCGTATACGCTAAATCATCTCGAGTAGCTGCTACGCTCGACCAAAAAAGCGCAAAGGGTTAAAAGCTTTTCACGATTGCGATATTCAAATATCTCGGCGAGTCACTGTATACAGAAACGTGTTACAATTAGCGGTATGTTACAATCGGCCACCAATTTCCCGTATCTATCCGATGTTGTCGTAGCTGAGCCCTTATTTGGGAACTTTTGACTTCGCGGACACCATCTGTCTCCACTTACCTATCCCCGTGGGTCGCGTACCGTGACCTGGCAAACGTGTACACGTATACAAGCGCAAGGGCGAGCGTAAGCGAGCGAGTAGCAGCTATCGAAACTGCGGCTGCTAACGTGTATGATTTAATATTGCGTACCGCGCCCCTCAGTCATCGGTATAGTCGAGGTTAACACTTCGTACGCAACCCCCTGGAAATGCGTCAGGATGGGTTGGCTATGCTTGAACGGGGGGTGAGGGACATTGTGTTACACTTACATATTTATCGTCTAACAAATAGGCGTTTGGTGTTATGATACCGCGGAGCTACACCACCGACTGGTTCGCGCTATTCGCTACAGTGTCGATAGATCGCCAACGGAACAACTGTCGTTATTTTATTGCTTATATCTCCTAAATCTCTTTTCTCTGTCTCTTTCTCTCTCTCTCTCTCTTTCCTTCTGCCGTTTTCCGATGCACAAGCTCTCGCATAATTAAGTTATCTATGTATACCACCGTTCGTAAGTAGGTGAAATAGACTGGCGTTTAATTTACAACGGCGATAAATTCGATCGATAGACCGCGGAAGTTCATGGGGAAATTTAACCCTGGCCACGTCCTTTCGATCGTTCTCGATCGAAACGCGTGTTTCTATCGTTGGCAAGTTCCTCGGATTTCAAGAGAATATGAGAAACGATCGTCGATACGCGCGATCAGTTCCTCGTTCCGATCGTGCGGCATAATAATAAAATACGCGTATGTGCGAGATACTATATTCGAGATACGAGATTCAAAGATATGATAGAAGAAAATATTCGCGATATTGTTATTTATTATTATTATTATTATTATTGCTTAGTGCGTGCCTTTCGGCTTTGGACGAACTTTCGGTTTTACATCTCTTGCGTCTATTTCTCTTCTTACGTGTCTACCTCCTCTCTTTTCCACTCTATTCTATCGCACTACGTTGCTCGTTCTACCTCTAAAAACTAAAAATTAGGAACTATAAATTATCAACTAATGACTAAAAACCATTGCGCCACTTTGGTCTTTAGCCTGCTTGTTGTGCCTCCTCCTTCTCTTCTCTATTATTGCTTTCGGTTCTGCTAAACCTTTTCCGGTCTCGTTCAGCGTTTTTTCTTTGTCCTTTGGTCCTCCCGTTATTTCACATTCTTCTATTACACGTCTCGGGTCTTCTTCTTTCATTCTGCATAGTCTGCATCTTTTTCCCCCCTCTTCTTTCCGGTATTCCCTTGCTTCGGTCTCGTTTCCGCATCCGAATCTTGCCAGTAGTCTTCCGTCCTTCCACTTCGTCCTTCCTTCTTATTCACGATATAAGATATGCAAAGTGTAATACTCGTTGTAACGTTTGACGAGCGAAACGAATCTCTGTCGAGATTTTTTCGTTTTCGACTTGTTGCTTTTAAGATACGTAAGAACGTTGGAAAAGAACAACGAGATTTTCAGATATAAATATAAATAAACTGGAAAGTAACGGGATTGCAACGTTCGCGCAATACCGTGCACTGTACACGCATGCGTTTGCACTTCGTTAAAAATTTATCCGTACGTGTTACTTCGTCCCGAATTGATGATTCATTTTCCCCGCTTGGTATAGACGCACACCTGTTTAAAGGAAACGCGAAGCAAGAGAATGTTTTATTCATTTTAAAGAGAACCCCTCGCTACGCACGTACCTACTACGTAATTTGTTAAAAAATTGCGGCTATCATCAAAACGATGTATTTACATACATCGTATTTCAAGCTACGACAACGTCGAATTACGCGGTTTAATCGATGTATCGAACGAGGGAAACGTTCGATGTCGAAAGATCGTTCGTCCCGTTCCTCTTTATATTCGTAAGACGTTTCAAATTCAATAAACAAACCTTACGCTTACGTAAAGTATTCTTTACGGTGACGATTTTTCGAAGATTCTACGAATATCGTCATTTTTTTTTTTTTTTTTTATTAGTAGAATCGTACGACGAGTTGTACGCGCTTGTTAGAAAGAAAAATTACGCGACGAATTCCGCGCATTTCCAATAATTCCATCGGAATAACTTCCATTGTATCGTACGATAGCAGGTGTTCGTAGAAGTAAAATACAAAAGTAAAATGTAACATTAACGGAGGAAACGTTTTTTACGATCTTACAACGGTAGAACGGATAGATCTGATTTATTAACACGCGATGTGAAAGGTGTATAGTACCTACTTATTGGACAGATCGGATTTTCCGAAGGGTTATAGACACATGCGCTATTTCGGCCATCCTTTCTAAAGCCACGTGAACGCAGAGAAATAGTCCTACGCTTTGCTGCCTCTATCCATTTCTCCTCTTATAATGGATTATTTTTTGTTAGCAGAAACCACGTGAAAGGATCACGCAGGCCCATTAGAAAAGGTTTAACCAACGTAGTTTCATTGAACTGATTCGAACATTACGAAGGAGCTCAGAGTTTCCCAAGTGTCGGAAGAAATTCTAGATTTTTACACGCCTTGCAATTTTCCAAAAAAATGTCCGAAGCTCTTTGTACGGCGTACCGACGAGAAATAAAACGCCGCTATACGCCTTTCTACGTCTACTTCAAAAATCATCTACTTCAAAAAGAAATTCAAAGAACATTTTGTTCGATCAAAAGTATCAAAACTTTTGTAAGGTGTGTCCTGCTAAATATTTACCTCTTTCGTTCTACTACTACTTCTCGTTTTTCACTTAATGTCATTTAATTAAATTAACTAAACACACTTTCGTTTGTTAAAACAGACGAACGTGATTCGAAGGTAAAAGTTCGACGACTGTAGCTGCGAAGATGTCACGGTTTAGGATAGAAGGTCTAGTTGAGAGAACGAGATCGAAAGGTGCGTGTTCAATAGCGCATGATCTTCTCTGGTAGCGGTGAATTCGAATTGATCAATTATCCTCGTATTAACACCTTTATAGTCCGCTTGCATTTTCAAGTTGCTCGCTAGTGTAGTTACCTGAACGATTCATCACGGGTCTTGGCTTTTCGAGTACACAGATCGTGGGACTTTACGGGTTCGCAGGTAGTCTATGGCGACCGTGTCCCTTTACAGCTTTCAAACGGTCTCCTCAGGGACGTACTACGCTCTCTTGACTGCTCAAGATTGCCTCGATGGAATTACGCGCAGCGAATAGAATTATTCGCCAGTGCTACGTAATTACCTCATTCATCTCACGAACCGTACAACTTTTACGCTTTTTACGGTTATCTCCGCCGTTTGTTTAACAACGCACGAGCAACTGTTTCCGTGGCTCGTGTCGATTCTATATCTTCTTTCAATTTTCCACGACGTTTGTTCTAGTTTGCGCGTTTAAAATCATAGCGCGAAGGTTAAACGCAATTTAATAATTTTCATCTGTCATTTCATCGAAATTTCGTAATTCTCAAGTTTTAATTGTACTTTATATCTCCATCCTATTTACTAAAAATAGTAAAGTAAATTTTGAAAGACGTCTTTACTCCTATACATTTATAACATATATAAATTATTGTTAATTACGAAGCAACAAATTACAAACGATAAATTTATCAGTACGATATTACTACATTGACGAACTACGAATATACTGAAAGAAAATCTAGATATTATTCGTTAATGTTGTTATTTCTATACTCATCGCAATAGTTATTATCTTATCGAATGGATAAATCTATCACACCGTTCTGAGCCATAAAAACCTTTATTGCACGCGCTTACAAAAACTAGGGATAAAAACAAAAAGGCATCTTAATCCTATCGATTGTAACTAGGATTATCTTTTAGTTACTATTTCTTATAACTAACGCATCCGCATATGAATGGCAGCGAGCACGAACTCACGTTGTCATTTTCAACGGTTAATTACACATAAACTACGATATGATCGTTGCAAGAAAAGCAGAGTCTTACGGTTAGTGTCCTTCGTTTAAATTTACAAATTAAATAAAAATTCCTTCGTTAACGCTTAATACGACATTTAATATACGTCTTCTTCTCTCACGATCGCTTCGATATAATACGGATATTTCATGGATTTTTAACGATATCGTAATAAATAATAGCAGCGCGGTTCCCTCGTATAGATCGAGCGAAGAACATGACATAAAGCAAAGAAAGACTGGAAGCACGACAAGAACGTCAGTTTGATTTCCAAGGACTCGACCTCTTCTATCGAATTTTTCTTCGTTTACGTAGCTCGAGGATGACAACTAGACGTTCGTGAATACGACGTCTCTCGTTTTGAGAGGGGTCGGAAAGATCGAAGAGACCGGTGTTTCCGAGACGGAGCTAAATTTTTACGCTGCTGGGATTTTTCATGCGTTCACTCACGCGTACACACACGTGCGTTAAATATTATTTCTATGCTGCTCTTACTCCACCACGAGTACGTCCCCATTATTAAAGTTCCAGCCATCTCAAACGGGAACGCGTCTACGAGATTTTCAACTGCGAGCCGCGCTCGTTTCGAATACAATGCAGCGCGATTAGAAAGCAAGACGATTGGAAATTTTCATCCATTTCTTCGCTAGAGTTATACGGATGCGCTTCGGCCAATTTATAGCGACAATGCGCACACGGTCGATGGCGAAAGTCCGATCAAGAAAGAGGAAGATTTAAGAACGCGCTTTGTCGCAAACTTAATTGCGCTCTCCGCTTATCCGTATCGATAGGATTGTCATTAACGTGCTTCTAAAAGGAATCTAAAAAGAATTAAACGTTTAAGTGGCAAAAATCTTGGATTAGAATCACGTCGGAAACGAGACGGAATCTTGAATTTTTTCAACGCCAAGCAGATTCCAAGATATTATCCGTGTATGCGCGAAGGAAAAGGGGCCACGTACGTGCAACGTACATAAAACGTGTAGGTCGATTTAAGTAGAAATGGTCTCATTTTTATGCGGAGTTCTCTTCAGGCGGAAAAATCGCGAAATAGCAAAATTAGAGGCATATACGAGATAGCCAATGTCCATTTATTAAGAGGACGTTCGAATTAAATTTCGCAGAAATTCCATAGTTTTGTCCAAAGGTAATTTGCTATATTCGCGTATGAAGAACCTCTGGAATAATCGTACGAAGAACTTGATAAGAATGTTAAATTTGCAAATGAAATACGAAAACCAGATACAAGACAAACTATATCGTACCTGGAAAAGTTATTCGTACAAGTGGAATTTTAAGGGGGTGTCCTGAATTAGAATTTTTTAAAACAGCGTCTTTTTGTGATTTTTTTTACAAGAACTTTGAGGTACGGTTTTATATATATTTAACGAATACAACGAAATTTTGTTTAAAGTAAAAAAGAAAATTATAACGGATTTCTAAGCCTATTTCGTGGGTTGCGGTTTTCACTCGCGTGAAAGATCCATCTCGTAATTCTTGACTTAAGCGAAAAACCAAATAAGCATTAAATTATTGTATATTTTTCTTCTCGATGAACTAAAAGAAAGGCAGGGAATAATGTGAAATTAAAAATTTTGCCGGGTTTAAAGAAAAAATGTGCTTTTTAAAAAGACAAAATAAACTCTAAGGTGCTATAACGATTATTTAAATAAACTTTTTGACGAACTTTTTTACTTCATCGAGAAGAAAAATATATAACAATTTAATCCTCTTATGGTTTTTCCGTTTCGGTCAAGAATTACAAGAAGAAGAAGGTGGATCTTTCACGCCGACTGAAAACCGCAACTCACGAAATAGGCTTAGAAATCCGTTATAATTTTCTTTTTCACTTTAAACAAAATTTCGTTGTATTCGTTAAATATATATAAAACCATAGCTCAAAATTCGATAACTTCGTTTCTTTCTTTCCCTTGTAAAAAAAATCACAAAAAGACGCCGTTCTAAAACTTTCTAATCCAGGATACCTCCTTGAATCTGTCAGAGGGACTCGTTAAATAAGTTTTATTTTTTCGAATTAAATGGTTGACGTACATGTGAGTCCGGAAGACGGACAAAACGAACGAAATGAATTCTTGAACGACGGAAGGGTTAGTCTAAACGTTATTCTGTCGTAGCCTGGAACGGAAGCAATAGGATTATCTGCAGATTTTGAAATAACATCTTAGAAATGCAATTTCAACGGAGCTTTGGCCAATGTTCGTAGAAGCAGAACTTTCGGGGGAAACTTGTTTTCATAATTTACAACCGCACAATTGTATACAATGTTTCTGTAAACAATGGACGGCAAGACAAAGTAACAGCAAGAAAGGCAAGGATTTTATTTACCTAAACGTATACCGACGATAAGCAAAGATACGGTGAACTTGTCAATTAAGCGGATTAACAGAATCCTTCCATCGTTTCTCTCTCTCTCTCTTTTTCTCCGTCTCTCTCTGTAAAACGCTGCTTATGGAAACTTGTCATCACTTTGGCAAACAAGTATGACATTTCTAGCCGCAAACAAGATTTATTGCCATTGCGGATTTTGGTTTCCCAATAACGGTTTCTTTCAGTTGCGGTTAATTCTAAACACAAATCGACAAGCGAAGCAAAACAGTATGGTATTAACAATGAATAGGATAATTCTTAGGTTCTTGTCGAACCTGGCCTTTTTCCCCGATAGAACGGTTTCATTTTTGCGGCCGACGAGTATGGTTCTTGTCAATATTTATGAAAATTGTTCTTTTCATACGTAGACCTCCGTTCTACCAAAACAAAATCGAAATGTTGACCACAGGCTAGACATTAATTACTTTTAGGCTCAGGTACGTTGAATGTCGAATACCTTAATAGTAAATACTTAAGTGGAAATGCGGGGCCTGTGACGAAAATGATTCATTACTAAATAAAGATATGCGCTATAGAAATATCTTCTGGTCTTAACAGACCCGATGAAACGTCCGTTCTCAAAATTTCATTGCAAATCGCACACTCATTGTCGTTTCTTTGCTTGTGTGAAACTTCTTGTAAAATTTTATGCAATTTCTAAAATTTAGAATGTATCAGGTCGAAAATGTTTCTTTCATTTTATAAGGAAATAACAGACGCGCAATGTTTTTCGTTTTATATTAGTTTATCGAATTATGCACGAACGTAATAATAGAAATAGAACGAAATGGATCATACCATAATCATAAATTGAATAAAATAATATAAAACAGAAATTCTTGTTCGTCTGTTATCACCTTACGAAACTAAAGAAAATTTTCGGGCAATACAATGATCGATTGAATTTTGTAACAGGTCGTTCGTACGAGCCTGATAAAGTCAGCGTTAAAGAGCAACCTCGACGCAGATTTTTATTTTCGATTCTAAGCTTTCGGAATAATCGCGCGTTTCGCGAATATCACGGCTCGTCAACAACGAGCGACAATTCTCTGTCGCCTTCTGTCGCGTTGCACGTTCCAAAATATTTCCAACAAGCGGCAACTGTACCAACGCCTTCCGCAGGCCGAGGCCACATGCGACGACTTTTCCAAGGAACACGAAACGATAACAAAAATATGCTCCGTGTTGCTCGAGTGGACGCGAGCCGCTCGAAGTTCGCTTCTTCGCAATTGTGCGCAATGTGCGTAGCTACCTTTTCGAATACACGTATCGAGCCGATCGTTCAAAATCGGATGTTTAAAAAGCCAATTTCCAACGGCTCTTTAATTTCCAATGGGTCCGATGTTCTTTAATTTGGAGCGAGAAACGTCGATCGAGAAGTTTATGAGCGTAGAGGCAAATTAGCGAACGAAGAAATTTATTTGAATCGCTTACGCAGCGATATATGCGCAAACGATAGAATTTGAGAATATTCGTCTTCGTAATCGAGAATATTATAAACGTCTACGACAATCGGAAGCGACATTCGGTCGATCTAACGTTTCTAAAATCACGAGTCGGACAAAGACGAGGGACAAAGAGACTTTCCCCGTGAGAGAACGCCAGGGAAAAGGGTGCGGTAAGGATTTTAACGACGACGCAGGCAATAAATTTGCTAACGAATGTTGAGCGCGTAGGTGCTAATTTATGTAACCACGCTCTACTGCACCTTGTTCGTGTTCGGTGGTCGGCCGGGCGATCGTCCTTTCAATTTTCCAAGCAAAAATACGGACAATTTAGCTGGTGAATTTTCATTAGAAGAATCATTTGCGTAAACGCGATAAACGAAGAAGAATAGGGAAATAATCGTTTTGTTTGATCACGCAGATTAAAAATTTCATTTGTTACTGGGATGAAAAACCTTTGCTGTACTTCGGCAAATGCTTGGCAGGCCATAAATACGCGAGTACCTGACCACGTAACGTTTAGCTCACCTCTCGTGCAAGTTTTCGAAATCATGAAAATTAAGGATGAAATATCTTTCAAATTAATTATTCTCCAGACACCGATATGCTCGTGCGCATCGTTACCTTCTGTTTCTTCTTTTCCCTTACAAATTACACGTATCGTTATTTTGAACCAAAGAGCCAAAGAATCGAAGACAAACGGAGCGACTAGCGCGAGCGAGCCAAGAAAACGAACACCTTGAAATCCACATAGTCGGATGCGAGAGATATTTATGCGTATCCATGTAAATCTTAAACTACCATTCTACGAAATAATTCTTCCGATTAAGCTTCTCGTTAGTTACTTCGCGCATATCGATCGCCTGTGATTCGACCAATGGTTCCGGAAGATAGGAGATTTCACGCTTTCGGACCCGTTTCGTCCAAACACAAATCCGCGATAAGGACGGCGCGCAAGTGCATGCTTCGTTTCTATCGCGACTCGAATATCAGGACACGCTCATCGTCCCGAAGATCCTTACGTCGAGACGCGTGATCGTAGAAGCTAGACGAACTATCTGCGACGAACACGGTAGAATCGATGCGAGCAAAGAGATATTCCCCTGCCATGGGATTTCAAACGCGGAACAAGAGAAGGAACCGGCGAACGTATTAACTCGCTAGCGCGAGAAATTTCAAGTGTAATCGATCCAGGCACACGCGTATGCACGTTTTCGAACATCGGTCACGCGTAAACCGGTCGGATGACAGGCGCATTCGTGATCGTTGGAAACGAAGGAATGGCAATGCCCAGGATCGGCCAACATGGTATTTGTTAGGAAACGAAATTGAAGCGAATCGAAGGCGAATGGGGCGTATATCGGCCGAGACCTGTCGACGGTAGGTACGTTTGTATCCGTATCAGGAAGACGATGAAGAGGATGAGGGTGAACCGGAGAGTAACGGTAACCCAACCCATACCGGATATGGATACCTGTCTGTACCGCCTCCACCAATTGCGACCGACGAATCAGACGCGTATCTCCCTGGTTAGGTGTACGAATCGGGCGGGACCGCTTTCCACCCTTCTCTCTTTCTCTCTTCCTTTCTCTCCCTCCTCTTTCTCTTTCTCTCTCTCCCTCTCTTCGACAGCCTCCTCTTCC